>NC_134476.1:42636656-42679156 GCF_964194025.1 Convolutriloba macropyga
ACGCCAAATCATTTTTCTAGTCGCAGACCACATGTCTCAAGCCACCTCAATGCAACCCAGCAAGGTTTGCCATCAAAGGTTTCTAAACAACCTCTTCTTGACTACCGAGGAGTTGTACTGAGCCCAACAAACGGACCAAATAGCAGCAATGTATTATTGATCTCTCCGAAAATGACATTGAAATACTACATGGCAAGAGGAATTTGGTAAATTGTTCTGATTGTCAATGTACAGACGAGAGCAGCGACAGAGTTGGAGTCAGCTTTGGCTTTCAAACAATCAACGGTTTGGTAGTATCCCCCGAAGTTAGACCCGGAAACTTCTTCGAAATCGAAGACGAGTTTTCACTGAGGTAGTCGCGGAGGAACAATGATAACTCTTTCGATCAAATGAGCCCGACGAAGTGAAAACTGAAACTCAGTGAATGACTTAGTCTGCAGTAAGATTAAAGTTATTAATAGCCGCCTCAGCTTCTCAGCCGGCTATTATAGCGCTCCTAATTTTTTTTTACAATTCAAAGAATTTGAATTGTATTGAGGCGCTATCTTTTTTTTAAGATCTGTTCACACATTTTCATGATTTTTGAAGTCAAATTGGAGTAGTGATTTTGGTCACACCGAAACAGGAAGTGGAGCAAAAAAAGCGAGTGGTTTCGCGGCGTGAAATTTTTTTGCTCTAAATTTTAAAGTGGAGTGAGAAAACGGTGTTTGAACAAAAATTCGTTTTCTCGCTAGTGGTTTTTTGTTCACATGCGGCAATTTCACTTTGATTTTTACTGTTTTCTCGATTTTTTGCATCGGATTTTTTTCTAAATGGTTTTTCCAATCCATGCATAGTTCATTCTAGGCCTAGATTTTTGTTTGAACCAAATTTTCATTTCTCGCTAGTGGTTTTTTGTTCCCATGCGGCATTTTGACTTTGTGTTTTTTTTCTGTTTTTCGTTTTTTTTTAATCTGATTTTTTTAGAAATGGTTTTCTCAATTCACTCATAGGCCGTTCTAGGTCTAGTTTTTTGTTTATTCAATGAAATTTCTTTGAATTGTACGTCAGGACCTGTCCTGCTATGTTTTTTTACTTGTCGAATAAAATTTTTTCGCTTTACCTTAGTTCACAGCTTTTTCAACATTTTGCGTGCTCTCATTTTTAATGCTCATTGGTGTTGATACTAGCCCCTGTGTCGTCTCACTACGATACAGGAGTGTGTTCAGCTCCAAAATGCAAAATGACATCAAAATAGTTCGCAAGTAACATTTTTTGTACGAAAAAATCATTTTTTCTCTTCTTTCAATCCCAATCTTGGTTATGGGAATCAACGGCGGCTATTTTCCGGCAATCTGCCGGGTATGTTTTGTTTATAGTTCCCATTAGATTGCTTCAATTATAGTTCTTAAACTTTCATGGTTCTTTGTGGAGTGTAAACGGTACGTAACCGTTGATCCCCAAACCAATATAGTTGCAATTTATATAGTTCATGCTTATATTATCTGAACAAGTCATGTCTTTGATTATTCTTGATTTTTATTGCCAAACCTTTGCATTCTTTCTTTGGTGTAAAAATTCACAAGCCACGCTCCTTTATTCTCATATTTTCGGGATTACTTGACACCCTTGTAAACTATTACAAAACAATCGCTCTCTTTGTACCATATCGCTAGCACAATACAATCTTCGTAAACACCCGGGTTGACCTTTCCCGGTAATCCTACAAGGATCATATATGATGTCATACAAATCATAACGTATTTCCTAGTACGATCCTTGTATGGAACCTAAGAAATCATACATGATCCTTGTATGAAATCAGGGAAATCATACAAAATCCTTGTGTGACTTTTAAGAAAAAAAAACAGAAGAAATGTTCACGAGCACTCAAAAACTACGATAAATGATTGATGAAAGTTGTATGAAATCAGGGAAATCATATATGATCCTTGCATGATTACCAGGAAATCATATATGATCCTTGTATGATTACCAGGAAATCATATATGATCCTTGTATGATTACCAGGAAATCATGTATGATTTCCTTGTAACCATACAAGGACCTTATATGATCCTTGTACGATTACCAGGAAGTCATATAAGATTTCCTTGTAACCATACGAGGACCATATATGACCCTTGTACGATTGCCAGAAAATCAGATATGAGTTCACGATAATCAGAAAAACTCAATATGGTTTCTTAGTAATCGTGCAAGGATTATTGATAGTCTCTGCTAGGATTGCCAGGAAATAAAATACATGATTTCCTAGTAATCGTACAAGGATCATATATGATCCTTGTACGATTACCAGGAAATCATATATATTATTTCCTGGTAATCCCAACAGAGATTCTCAATACTCCCTGTTCGATTACTTGGAAATCGTTGACTGCTTTGGTATGATGACCACTAAACCTTGCAGGACACTCGTAAGCTAATAACAAAGCCATATATGATCCCTATGTGAAAAGCTCGAAGGCATAATAAGTTAAAAGTTATCTTAGCCTGTTTAATGATCAGCTCGTCTCTTACAAAAGACTTCAAAAGTAAATCAATTAATTCAACAATTAAATGAAATTGAAAACAAGAGCAATTAACAAGCAATTATTGTTTCATAAAGGATGCACTGTTATTTGACTTAATTACAAGAAGTATTTTTCAAACTGTAGTGGTAATCAGAAGTTTCAATATATAATGTTCAGCTATTTAAAAGCCACAATCGGCTTTGCAACCACATTACGATCCTAACGTCCAATCCAAGGAAAACTAATTACAGTTTGCTTTTGAATCTCTCAGGCAGAAGAGGAAATCAAGCAAGAGGAAGTTTGAGAAAGGCGAAAAATGTCAATCAGTTTTGTACTTGTCCAAGCCGCAGTCAGCTTTACTTAATTCTAGCTGTTTAGTGAGTCTTCATATTTGATTCGACTTTTTATCACTTGAGGACTGTCGTTTCCTTTGAAGCCTCAATCGGTTGACTTTTCAGCTTTAGCTATTCAATCATGTTCGAAAATTTTTATGAGAGGTATCAGAAAAACTATGTCTGCTAGTGCCATGTGAAAGAACTTGTCGCATACAGCTTTAACTCTAACGGATAGCCGCTCCGAAGAATCCTCAACAACGTGATAAGAGTAAACTTCACAGGACGAACCTATCGGGGAAGAATGAGATTTTAAAATCTTCATTAGTTCTATTGCCACAAATTCTTCGTCTCGTTCCCTGAAAAAGGCCCGTATCTTACCGCAGAGAAGGTTGCCATCACAACGAGCCGAAATATAGCAATCCTTTTTGTTAGGCAAAGCTTCAAAGTAGAAAAATTCCAGATGCCTGCTTCGATAAAAAACTCGCCCAACTTTTCTCAAGTCCTCAGGTACTTGAAAAAATGGCATATAAACATCTTTGCGCAACTTTTCAGCTTTCATTTTTTGGCAAAACGGAGCAAGTTGATCTTCAACAATTGTTGATCGGAAAACTTCTTTGTTTCTTTGGTACCTCTCAACTAGAAGGGGCAAGTGATTGACTGTGCCTGTGAACTTTGAGCATAGTTGATAATTGGCAGATTCGAACATCATGCTTGACGTTGTCCATAGAGGCCCAAAGTTCTGCACTTGCCAAGTCAAATGTGACAACGAATGAATATTTGCGGAGAAAACCTGTTCTGTGTACTCATCTTTGGTCTCACGCAAAAATTGATTAATCTGTCTCTCGGCCTCGTTGCAAAATTTCGAAGACGCCAACAGGAGTCGGATACCATAGCTCAGCAGCCAGAACCGCTGCGCTCTCACTTCGTTTATTGTTTCACCAAAAAGTGCGGGGCCAACATACAGCAACCAGACTTTCAGCTCGTTCGCTTTGAAAAATTTCAGATCATCCAGTGGACGAATAGATCTTTTAACTTCTACAGGAGTAGCTAACGTTGCCACTGTATTTTTCAGGCATATTAAATCATTTCTATGTGTTTTATTTTCTATAACTTCAAGGAGAACCTTAGTCACGCCGAGATAAACCTGATGCATTACATCGAATGGTGCTGTCAAAGGCAGTTCTGGTACAATTTTGAAAAAAGGGCTTTTCCCTTTCACACCTTTGAAATGAGCTAGATTGCCGTTTTCAAGAGCTTGCAAATGAGATCTGTGAGTCTCAGGTCTTCTCATTTGGAACTTTTTGATAAGAAAATATCTTGACTTCCCTATAGCTTCAGTTTCCGTTTAACAGAGTGTGCATCCATACTTAGCCCTATGATGATGCATGTTCAGCATAGACGCCCGGGCCGGGATATCGGCAACTATTAAAAAAATTTTGACAACTAACTTGTACTGGACTTGATTGTACTCAATCGTGAATTGCTGAGAAAGTTTTTCTGAAAAATCGCTGACCAACTTTTCCCAATCAGGTTCAGTTGTTCCACGCCAAGAACAATGTTTTTGTATGTAGAACGTTTTATTGGTGGTAGATTGGCAATGGCTAACCAAAATGGCCACAGTTGCAATCGACTCGACTTAACAAAACAAACACCATCGGAGTTCAAAATCAAGGAGATTGTCATTATTTTTTGTTCTGAATCAAAACACGACTTCACTTTAAGGTCAGCCATTTCGTCTCTCGTGGAAGAATACTTGGCTATAATTTCTTTGTTTGAGTTAACTATTTCATATATCTCTGATATGAAGTTCAGTATCCAGTATTGACCATCGGGACATGTCATGAGGAAACCCTCATGCTTGTCTTTCGTTAGATGGAAACGTCTTTTGAGGTTTTTGAAACTAGGAATTAGGGCGTCAGGAAAAGCTGTTTTCATGAACGATATCCAGTCTTTGGCCTCCTCATCGGCAGTTCCGTGTTTCGCTAAAATTAGATTCAAACCCGTGACTAAATTATTTCCTTTCGCTTCAGCACAGTTTTCATCGTCCTCTAAATCACTTGATGGCAATCTTCTTTCACTTGGGTGCTCATCAATCGTTTCTCCAGCTAATACAATGGGAAAATGTGCAATTGGTGACGGCGGATGGTCGCTCAGTGTGTTGTGAGCACCGTTAAAATCATCAATTGCGACACCAGTGCCGACCCCAGATTCATTCGCAAGTGTAGATTCATCATTTTCGATTATATTTTCTTCATTTTGGATTGTAGTCTCATCATTTTCAAAAGTAGTTTCAAAATTATTACTCAAACTACTGGACTCACTAGCATCAAAATTACGCATCTCCATCATTTTCCGTCTCTTATTCTTTATATCTTCTCGATTTTTTCTTCTAAAGGTCATAACAAAGCGCTTTTCAAGATTAGCAGAAATCAATTGCATCTGCTTGTTGCTAAAAACAACTGGAGGCGCGCCATGCATATCAAAATGAGGACACCTGCATTCCCAGTTTTTAATACCGAAAAAATCTTCTCCGTAGAAAACCGTCAGTTCCTCATTTTTTTCGATGTTTCTGATAGCTTTTAACTTTACGCATTTTTGTGTTTTAAAAAAAGAAGCAACATACTCCGTGTTGGGTTTGCAGGAGTGATTTGCAAAACGAACAGGCCCAACCATGATTCGGCTCTTTTTACAAATATCAGTACCGGCAAAAATAGAAATGGGTGTGAAATTTGGCAAATCCTTATCGTCAACTGTTTGTAATAGTGCATGTAAGCCGGGCAATAAAATATCGCGCTTCCTCGTAATTTTGATACTGTCTTCTTGGCCATAGAACAAACCATACCCCCCGAAGCAGTCGTGCTCAAAAAAATAACCGGCCTTCAAAGCTTCGTCATAACACGACGAAAGAAGTCGAAAAACTTTGCTGTAATTAGTATCCGTTATAAGCAGCCGCTGGAAAACATCTCGATCAACTTCGTCTACCATTGATTGAACATGTCTGTTATTCTTCTCTATAAGGGTGTTCGATATCTGAGCGTCACACTGGGCAAAGATTATCGACTTGCTTTTCGTTGCAGCTTCCATATTTATTTAATAAAAGCCTCCACATCCACTTTTATGTAATTAACGGATTTTCTGAACAAAAGTTATACAGATTTCTGCAGTGGAATAACGTCAAAAAATCTCCTTTCTTCAGCGCTTATGCATGGGCCAAATTGTCAGCAATACTCCAAAATCGTAGATTGAAGACGCAAGATTAATTGGATCGAAAACTTTATCGCTGGTGCTCAAACACAAGGTTTAACTCTGAAAATAATATCGAAAGAAAAAAGTTTCAAAATCTGGACTCCCATTAGCTGAACCCATCTCTATAACGTCTGAATCCTGTTCGTAATTTAGTCTCAAACATTGCTCGTTTGTCTCAAACCTATTAGATTTGTCTCGAAACAAAGTCAAAAAACTTACCAACAACAAAGATAATCAGCCAGTATTGGATTTCAAAAAGTACCTAACTAAATGATTGGTTTTACGGTTATTATGACCTGTCTTCCCTTTACAACCAAAAACTCATGTGAGTATCAAGTTAATTCAGCATCACATCAAGAGCAATGAACAAAGTTTTAAACAACAAAAAGCACTGCTTTCAACAAATACATGAAGCTAACTTTTCAGGTTCCGGATAACAATACGTACTGACTCTTTATGAACACAACTAAGCAGTATTATGTATGTTCAAATCAAATTTTTAACCAATAGGAAAGCAAGAAGTGAAAGCCTTAAACGGCTGTGCAATAACTTTGAACTCAAAGTCTGCTCATAGAAAACTTCTTAGAAAAACATCCGGACGACTATGCAAAGATAGTTTTCAACATTCAAAGAAAACTAAAAGGAAATTTTAATAAAACAAATGAGAAATGAATCGAACTAAAAGTCTGAGTTGACCTCAATTGGTCATTCTGTTTTTTGGAAAGCTAAACATGAAAACTCAAATGGCAAAACAGCAGTTGTTGAATGCCCTCGCCACAATCGGCTTTCATTTATGTAAACACTTTCAATGGGCAATGCAGCTAAACTCAGCAACCTGGTTCTGTAGCGTTTCTTTTGAGCGCTTTCTTTTTGAAGTCAAGACCCAACTGGTTAGCGGCTGCTCTTGCTTCTCTGAGGCAGTAATCGGGCTCCTTTGGATATTTTTGTCGAACGACTGTTGTGAAAAGTCTTTCCAGAGAAAGTTCAACACGTGGTCGCGAGTTCATCTTGCTGCGCTGTTGGCCAATCATGTAATTTTGTAGAAGGCAATCTTCCTCCTCGCCAAAAATAGCTTTCGCAAGATCACGACCAAAACGACAGGGGTCACTACCCGCAACAATGTCCATAAGATTACGACCATTATGAATCACAGCCTTTTCATTCTCATTGGAGTATGCCACTTGTCCGCCAGAAAGTTCACCTTCAACGACACTCAAAAATTCGGCATTATCCGCTTTCAACTCATGTCGCAGCTGTCTCAATCTGTTTTTGTGCGCCCCAATAAGCGTATCAAGACGAACTTCTAATTGCATCAATTTATCCGTTCGCTTTGGTGTTGAAGTCATGCTAGTCAATGGGGCTAGAGTTTTGCTCGGCGTTGGAAGAGTGGAATCAATTTCTTGAGTATAAACATTGCTTTGACATTGCGATTCTGGGCCCACATTATCAACTTGAGAGTCTGCGATTTCTCCATCACTTTCAGATTCGGAGCTCGAAAGCAACCTTTTTCTATCAACTCGTGGCATTTTCAAGTTTCTGAAAAGAAATTGGCATTGTTATCAAACAACTAACGTATGTAGTATTGAGTTTTGGATTTAGAGTACAACCAACACATCTATCGTTAGTGAAAATAGAATATTGATTAAAATCTACTCAATCTTTTCCGCCCTTGAATTCCAAATTATGTAAAGCAACGTTATCTGTTTCGAGTTAAAAGTGCTTTTGTAACAACAACACTCGATGTGATAAACTCTGCCAGCATGCTGTATTCTTCCAATTAATCAAAAAAATAATGCGTTGTTTTGCAAACTTTATTTAACAAACTGAAAAGTATCTGGTTTAGACAAATTTCTGGGAATGAACTTAAAAGCTGTTTAAAACAAGCTTTCAAAAAGAAGCAGCAGAAGACATGCAACTCAAAGTAAACAATAGACAAAACATAAAATAGAACTTGAGAAACTGCAAAATAAACGCAATTCCCGAACTCCATTTAAAATTAGTACAAAATATTATTGTCTTCCTGTATCTCCCCGTTTTATCAATTTTACAGCAAACAAACTGAATATGGAACCGAAAAGCCAAAAGCAATAAAACAGCACGTTTCAATTTAGAACAAACTCATGTAAACAAGGAAAATTTGAACACAGACTAACAAGTCAGTTTGCGGCTATATGGACAGAACAAACTGCGCGTAGCAAAAACGTATAGTTTAACAAATATCAGTTTGAACCTGGGCCACAGTCGGCCTAACATACGTCTATTTTCATCGTGGAAAAAATCAACACAATAGCATTGCAGAGTTTCAGATTGAAATTTAATGAAGAGGAAGCAAAATACATTGTTGTTGCAAAACTAATAACGCAAGGCCACAGTCGGCCATACAAGATCTTTATTCGTCATCAGAATTATCATCCGGCTCAACATTTTCGTTGATCTCTGAGAGTGATGCATATTTTGTTTTCATATCCGTTCCATATTGGTTCGCACCACGAATTGCGTCACGTAGGGCCCTAGCAGCATCTTTTGAGAAAAAACGCCCAACACACTCCTTGAACAGCGCTTCTTTGACGGGATCAGCTGCTTTACGGCAGTTGTTCTTAGTTACCTTTATATCCAAACGATGAGTAATCAAATCGCAATTGTTTTCTGCGCCAAAAATTGTAGCTGCCAAGAGTCTGCCGAACGATGACGCTCCACCAACAGGCGTTAGGGTCATCAAATCGAAGCCGTTGAAAATTAGCGGCTCAGAGTTATCACTCGGCGCTGGCATAACAGTCTCCTCGCCCTTTTGCCTTCTCAGAAGATCAGTGAAACGAGCTCGAAAACGGTTGTTCTCGAGGGCAAGTTTTCTTGCATTGTCTTCATGTACAACAAGGAGTTGCCTGAATTTCTTATCAAAGAGATTGACAAGGTCGTCCGACAAATTTTCAAGGCTATCCGGGTCTGCGGTTTAATTTTCGTCCACTGTCTCGCAAGTCTCATTGTCGTCAACATCCAATTCCACACGAGGATCTTCAGTCTCCGGCTGCACGAACTTGATCATCTTCTTTGCCTTAGAAGGAACAGGTTGCGGACTCAGTCTTTTCAGATTAGGAGCCGGCGAAGGCTGACTCTCATGGATACTTACGTCACTTAATTGACCACCAGCATCCGCCATCTTTTGGTGTGCCTGTCTCATGGCTTCATTTACAAAACCATTGCCGATCACACCAATGAGAGAGCACTCGATCGTCTTTCCTTGGTAGAAGAGATTAACCTTCGACTTTGGGGGTTTATATTGAAGATTTACTTTTTGCCGAATAGTCATCGTGGTCGGAAACATGACGCTATTGTAAGGTATTACAATTGGCTTCAGGTCACCTTTTTTGCTAAACATCCACCACAAATTTCGAGCGGTGCGCATTAGGTCCTGGTCCAATTCCTCGTAGTTTTGGGACGACTGACCCTTGATTGTCCTTACCGGTCTTTCCATTACACGTCTAGAGAAAAGCTATAATCATTAGAAGTACTTAAAACATCGAATCCAGAAAGTTGGCTTATTTCGAACAGTAAACTTGTTTTAAATTATCGACTTTAAGGTCTTAAGATACATGACCTGACCTAAATCGAAATATAGAAAAACTTTAATTGGGATTAAGCCTATCTAGATTCACATACATTGGCTTATAATGACTCAAATTTCATATGAATCCCTTTTTCAAAAAAGTTTTGTTTAATTCCTGCCCAGAGAAAATCTTTTGACCCACCCTCGTAGAAAAAACCAGCCCTATTACCTCCAACCAGTTCATACTTTTGCATAGTTGATTCCCTACAGGATTCGAAGAGACATAAAGCAGTGAAAAATCAAGTGGTAAGGGAAATTAGACAAAAAACCGAACAAAAATTGAAGTGAAAAGCTGACCTCATTCAGACAAGTTGCAAACCTAGAAGATGAAGTACCTGTTGGCTCAGATTTTCTATGCAACCGTTACCATATACATACCGAACGATTCACATCCAGAAAAAGCACCAAAAACCATTATATGTTACCCCAGATTGGCAGAAAAAAGGACAAAATTGTACCTCTCAGACAAAAAAAGGCCAATTCCCAAAGAAAAACAGAACTTCTCAGCCAAATTTTTAAAACCTGACCCGTTTCTTCTGCACAGCGGTATTTAACAGTTTTGTAGAGAGAAGCCAAAACCAGAAAGCCCCAAAAAACCTGAATTGCTATCAGATTTGAAGCAATTTAGAACATTCAAAGACCTTCTGAAAGAAACGTTTTGGCGAGAGAAACACATCTTTTGACCCACCCTTGCAAGAAAAACCAGCCCTATTACCTCCAACGAAATCATAACTTTGCAAAGTTGATTCCCTACAGGGTTCGAAGAGACATAAAGCAGTGAAAAGTCAAGTGGTAAGGGAAATTAGGGAAAAACGAACGAAAATTGAAGTGAAAAGCTGACCTCATTCAGACAAGTTGCAAACCAAGAAGATGAAGTACCTGTTAGCTCAGATTTCGTATACACCCGTTTCCATATACATACCGAACGATTCACATCCAGAAAAAGCACCAGAAACCATTATATGTTACCCCAGATTGGCCGAAAAAAGGACAAAATTGTACCTCTCAGACAAAAAAGGCCAATTCCCAAAGAAAAACAGAACTTCTCAGCCAAATTTTCAAAACCTGACCCGTTTCTTCTGCACAGCGGTATTTAACAGTTTTGTAGAGAGAAGCCAAAACCAGAAAGCCCCGAAAAACCTGAATTGCTATCAGATTTGAAGCAATTTAAAACACTCAAAGACCTTCTGAAAGAAACGTTTTGGCGAGAGAAACACATCTTTTGACCCACCCTTGCAAGAAAAACCAGCCCTATTACCTCCAACCAGTTCATAACTTTGCAGAGTTGATTCCCTACAGGGTTCGAAGAGACATAAAGCAGTGAAAAGTCAAGTGGTAAGGGAAATTAGACAAAAAAACCGAACAAAAATTGAAGTGAAAAGCTGACCTCATTCAGACAAGTTGCAAACCAAGAAGATGAAGTACCTGTTAGCTCAGATTTCGTATACACCCGTTTCCATATACATACCGAACGATTCACATCCAGAAAAAGCACCAGAAACCATTATATGTTACCCCAGATTGGCCGAAAAAAGGACAAAATTGTACCTCTCAGACAAAAAAGGCCAATTCCCAAAGAAAAACAGAACTTCTCAGCCAAATTTTCAAAACCTGACCCGTTTCTTCTGCACAGCGGTATTTATCAGTTTTGTAGAGAGAAGCGAAAACCAGAAAGCCCCGAAAAACCTGAATTGCTATCAGATTTGAAGCAATTTAAAACACTCAAAGACCTTCTGAAAGAAACGTTTTGGCGAGAGAAACACATCTTTTGACCCACCCTTGCAAGAAAAACCAGCCCTATTACCTCCAACCAGTTCATAACTTTGCAGAGTTGATTCCCTACAGGGTTCGAAGAGACATAAAGCAGTGAAAAGTCAAGTGGTAAGGGAAATTAGACAAAAAACCGAACAAAAATTGAAGTGAAAAGCTGACACTCATTCAGACAAGTTGCAAACCTAGAAGATGAAGTACCTGTTGGCTCAGATTTTCTATGCAACCGTTACCATATACATACTGAACGATTCTCATCCAGAAAAAGCACCAGAAACCATTATATGTTACCCCAGATTGGCCGAAAAAAGGACAAAATTGTACCTCTCAGACAAAAAAAGGCCAATTCCCAAAGAAAAACAGAACTTCTCAGCCAAATTTTCAAAACCTGACCCGTTTCTTCTGCACAGCGGTATTTAACAGTTTTGTAGAGAGAAGCCAAAACCAGAAAGCCCCGAAAAACCTGAATTGCTATCAGATTTGAAGCAATTTAAAACACTCAAAGACCTTCTGAAAGAAACGTTTTGGCGAGAGAAACACATCTTTTGACCCACCCTTGCAAGAAAAACCAGCCCTATTACCTCCAACGAGTTCATAACTTTGCAAAGTTGATTCCCTACAGGGTTCGAAGAGACATAAAGCAGTGAAAAGTCAAGTGGTAAGGGAAATTAGACAAAAAAAACGAACGAAAATTGAAGTGAAAAGCTGACCTCATTCAGACAAGTTGCAAACCAAGAAGATGAAGTACCTGTTAGCTCAGATTTCGTATACACCCGTTTCCATATACATACCGAACGATTCACATCCAGAAAAAGCACCAGAAACCATTATATGTTACCCCAGATTGGCCGAAAAAAGGACAAAATTGTACCTCTCAGACAAAAAAAGGCCAATTCCCAAAGAAAAACAGAACTTCTCAGCCAAATTTTCAAAACCTGACCCGTTTCTTCTGCACAGCGGTATTTAACAGTTTTGTAGAGAGAAGCCAAAACCAGAAAGCCCCGAAAAACCTTAATTGCTATCAGATTTGAAGCAATTTAAAACACTCAAAGACCCTCTGAAAGAAACGTTTTGGCGAGAGAAACACATCTTTTGACCCACCCTTGCAAGAAAAACCAGCCCTATTACCTCCAACCAGTTCATAACTTTGCAGAGTTGATTCCCTACAGGGTTCGAAGAGACATAAAGCAGTGAAAAGTCAAGTGGTAAGGGAAATTAGACAAAAAACCGAACAAAAATTGAAGTGAAAAGCTGACCTCATTCAGACAAGTTGCAAACCTAGAAGATGAAGTACCTGTTGGCTCAGATTTTCTATGCAACCGTTACCATATAAATACCGAACGATTCACATCCAGAAAAAGCACCAGAAACCATTATATGTTACCCCAGATTGGCCGAAAAAAGGACAAAATTGTACCTCTCAGACAAAAAAAGGCCAATTCCTAAAGAAAAACAGAACTTCTCAGCCAAATTTTCAAAACCTGACCCGTTTCTTCTGCACAGCGGTATTTAACAGTTTTGTTGAGAGAAGCCAAAACCAGAAAGCCCCGAAAAACTTGAATTGCTATCAGATTTGAAGCAATTTAGAACATTCAAAGACCTTCTGAAAGAAACGTTTTGGCGAGAGAAACACATCTTTTGACCCACCCTTGCAAGAAAAACCAGCCCTATTACCTCCAACGAGTTCATAACTTTGCAAAGTTGATTCCCTACAGGGTTCGAAGAGACATAAAGCAGTGAAAAGTCAAGTGGTAAGGGAAATTAGGCAAAAAAAAACGAACAAAAATTGAAGTGAAAAGCTGACCTCATTCAGACAAGTTGCAAACCAAGAAGATGAAGTACCTGTTAGCTCAGATTTCGTATACACCCGTTTCCATATACATACCGAACGATTCACATCCAGAAAAAGCACCAGAAACCATTGTATGTTACCCCAGATTGGCCGAAAAAAGGACAAAATTGTACCTCTCAGACAAAAAAAGGCCAATTCCCAAAGAAAAACAGAACTTCTCAGCCAAATTTTCAAAACCTGACCCGTTTCTTCTGCACAGCGGTATTTAACAGTTTTGTAGAGAGAAGCCAAAACCAGAAAGCCCCGAAAAACCTGAATTGCTATCAGATTTGAAGCAATTTAAAACACTCAAAGACCTTCTGAAAGAAACGTTTTGGGCGAGAGAAACACATCTTTTGACCCACCCTAGCAAGAAAAACCAGCCCTATTACCTCCAACCAGTTCATAACTTTGCAGAGTTGATTCCCTACAGGGTTCGAAGAGACATAAAGCAGTGAAAAGTCAAGTGGTAAGGGAAATTAGACAAAAAACCGAACAAAAATTGCAGTGAAAAGCTGACCTCATTCAGACAATTTGCAAACCTAGAAGATGAAGTACCTGTTGGCTCAGATTTTCTATGCAACCGTTACCATATACATACCGAACGATTCACATCCAGAAAAGCACCAGAAACCATTATATGTTACCCCAGATTGGCCGAAATAAGGACAAAATTGTACCTCTCAGACAAAAAAAGGCCAATTCCCAAAGAAAAACAGAACTTCTCAGCCAAATTTTCAAAACCTGACCCGTTTCTTCTGCACAGCGGTATTTATCAGTTTTGTAGAGAGAAGCGAAAACCAGAAAGCCCCGAAAAACCTGAATTGCTATCAGATTTGAAGCAATTTAGAACATTCAAAGACCTTCTGAAAGAAACGTTTTGGCGAGAAAAACACATCTTTTGACCCACCCTTGCAAGAAAAACCAGGCCTATTACCTCCAACGAGTTCATAACTTTGCAAAGTTGATTCCCTACAGGGTTCGAAGAGACATAAAGCAGTGAAAAGTCAAGTGGTAAGGGAAATTAGGCAAAAAAAACGAACAAAAATTGAAGTGAAAAGCTGACCTCATTCAGACAAGTTGCAAACCAAGAAGATGAAGTACCTGTTAGCTCAGATTTCGAATGCACCCGTTTCCATATACATACCGAACGATTCACGTCCAGAAAAATCACCAGAAACCAATATATCTTACCACAGGTTGGCCTAAAAAAGGACAAAATTGTACCTCTCAGACAAAAAAGGCCAATTTCCAAAGAAAAACAGAACTTCTCAGCCAAATTTTCAAAACCTGACCCGTTTCTTCTGCACAGCGGTATTTATCAGTTTTGTAGAGAGAAGCGAAAACCAGAAAGCCCCGAAAAACCTGAATTGCTATCAGATTTGAAGCAATTTAGAACATTCAAAGACCTTCTGAAAGAAACGTTTTGGCGAGAAAAACACATCTTTTGACCCACCCTTGCAAGAAAAACCAGGCCTATTACCTCCAACGAGTTCATAACTTTGCAAAGTTGATTCCCTACAGGGTTCGAAGAGACATAAAGCAGTGAAAAGTCAAGTGGTAAGGGAAATTAGGCAAAAAAAACGAACAAAAATTGAAGTGAAAAGCTGACCTCATTCAGACAAGTTGCAAACCAAGAAGATGAAGTACCTGTTAGCTCAGATTTCGAATGCACCCGTTTCCATATACATACCGAACGATTCACGTCCAGAAAAATCACCAGAAACCAATATATCTTACCACAGGTTGGCCTAAAAAAGGACAAAATTGTACCTCTCAGACAAAAAAGGCCAATTTCCAAAGAAAAACAGAACTTCTCAGCCAAATTTTTAATACCTGACCCGTTTTTTCTGCACAGTATTATCTAATAATCTGGTAGAAAGAATTTACAACCAGAAAGTCGCGAAAAACCTCAATTGCTATCAGATTTGAAGCAATTTAAAACAATCAAAGTCCTTCTGAAAGAAATGTTTTGGCGAGAGAAACACATCTTTCGACCCAACCTTGCAAATAAACCAGCCCTATTACCTCCAACCAGTTCATAACTTTGCAAAGTTGATTCCCTACAGGGTTCGAAGAGACATAAAGCAGTGAAAAGTCAAGTGGTAAGGGAAATTAGACAAAAAAAACGAACGAAAATTGAAGTGAAAAGCTGACCTCATTCAGACAAGTTGCAAACCAAGAAGATGAAGTACCTGTTGGCTCAGATTTCGAATGCACCCGTTTCCATATACATACCGAACGATTCACGTCCCGAAAAACCACCCGAAACCAATATATCCTACCACAGGTTGGCCTAAAAAAGGACAAAATTGTACCTCTCAGACAAAAAAGGCCAATTTCCAAAGAAAAACAGAACTTCTCAGCCAAATTTTTAATACCTGACCCGTTTTTTCTGCACAGTATTATCTAATAGTCTTGTAGAAAGAATCCACAACCAGAAAGTCCCGAAAAACCTCAATTGCTATCAGATATGAAGCAATTTAAAACAATCGAAGTCCTTCTGACAGAAATGTTTTGGCGAGAGAAACACATCTTTCGACCCAACCTTGCAAAAAAAACAAGCCCTATTACCTCCAACCAGTTCATTACTTTGTATAGTTGATTCCCTACAGGGTTCGAAGAGACATAAAGCAGTGAAAAGTCAAGTGGTAAGGGAAAGTAGACAAAAAAACGAACAAAAATTGAAGTGAAAAGCTGACCTCATTCAGACAAGTTGCAAACCAAGAAGATGAAGTACCTGTTAGCTCAGATTTCGAATGCACCCGTTTCCATATACATACCGAACGATTCACGTCCAGAAAAACCACCAGAAACCAATATATCTTACCACAGGTTGGCCTAAAAAAGGACAAAATTGTACCTCTCAGACAAAAAAGGCCAATTTCCAAAGAAAAACAGAACTTCTCAGCCAAATTTTTAATACCTGACCCGTTTTTTCTGCACAGTTTTATCTAATAGTCTGGTAGAAAGAATCCACAACCAGAAAGTCCCAAAAAACCTCAATTGCTATCAGATTTGGAGCAATTTAAAACAATCAAAGACCTTCTGAAAGAAACGTTTTGGGCGAGAGAAACACATCTTTTGACCCACCCTAGCAAGAAAAACCAGCCCTATTACCTCCAACCAGTTCATAACTTTGCAGAGTTGATTCCCTACAGGGTTCGAAGAGACATAAAGCAGTGAAAAGTCAAGTGGTAAGGGAAATTAGACAAAAAACCGAACAAAAATTGCAGTGAAAAGCTGACCTCATTCAGACAAGTTGCAAACCAAGAAGATGAAGTACCTGTTGGCTCAGATTTTCTATGCAACCGTTACCATATAAATACCGAACGATTCACATCCAGAAAAAGCACCAGAAACCATTATATGTTACCCCAGATTGGCCGAAAAAAGGACAAAATTGTACCTCTCAGACAAAAAAAGGCCAATTCCTAAAGAAAAACAGAACTTCTCAGCCAAATTTTCAAAACCTGACCCGTTTCTTCTGCACAGCGGTATTTAACAGTTTTGTTGAGAGAAGCCACATCCAGAAAGCCCCGAAAAATCTCAATTGCTATCAGATTTTAAGCAATTTAGAACAATCGAAGTCCTTCTGAAAGAAATGTTTTGGCGAGAGAAACACATCTTTCGACGCAACCTTGCAAAAAAACCAGCCCTATTACCTACAACCAGTTCATTACTTTGTATAGTTGGTTCCCTACAGGGTTCGAAGAGACATAAAGCAAGGAAAAGTCAAGTAGTAAGGGAAATTAGGCAAAAAAAACGAACAAAAATTGAAGTGAAAAGCTGACCTCATTCAGACAAGTTGCAAACCAAGAAGATGAAGTACCTGTTAGCTCAGATTTTGAATGCACCCGTTTCCATATACATACCGAACGATTCACGTCCAGAAAAACCACCAGAAACCAATATATCTTACCACAGGTTGGCCTAAAAAAGGACAAAATTACCTCTCAGACAAAAAAGGCCAATTTCCAAAAAACAGAACTTCTCAGCCAAATTTTTCATACCTGACCCGTTTTTTCTGCACAGTTTTATCTAATAGTCTGGTAGAAAGAATCCACAACCAGAAAGTCTCGAAAAACCTCAATTGCTATCAGATTTGGAGCAATTTAAAACAATCAAAGTCCTTCTGAAAGAAATGTTTTGGCGAGAGAAACACATCTTTCGACGCAACCTTGCAAAAAAAACCAGCCCTATTACCTCCAACCAGTTCATTACTTTGTATAGTTGGTTCCCTACAGGGTTCGAAGAGACATAAAGCAAGGAAAAGTCAAGTAGTAAGGGAAATTAGGCAAAAAAACGAACAAAAATTGAAGTGAAAAGCTGACCTCATTCAGACAAGTTGCAAACCAACAAGATGAAGTACCTGTTGGCTCAGATTTCGAATGCATCCGTTTCCATATACATACCGAACGATTCACGTCCAGAAAAACCACCAGAAACCAATATATGTTACCCCAGGTTGGCCTAAAAAAGGACAAAATTGTACCTCTCAGACAAAAAAGGCCAACTTCAAAAGAAAAACAGAACTTCTCAGCCAAATTTTACAAACCTGACCTGTTTCTTTTGCACAGCAGTATTTAATAGTTTTGTAGAGAGAAGCCAAAACCTGAAAGCCCCAAAAAACCTGAATTGCTATCAGATTTGAAGCAATTTAAAACAACGGAAGTCCTTCTGACAGAAATGTTTTAGCGAGAGAAACACATCTTTCGACCCAACCTTGCAAAAAAAATAAGCCCTATTACCTCCAATCAGTTTATTACGTTGCATAGTTGATTCCCTACAGGGTTCGAAGAGACATAAAGCAGTGAAAAGTCAAGTAGTAAGGGAAATTAGGCAAAAAACGAACAAAAATTGAAGTGAAAAGCTGACCTCATTCAGACAAGTTGCAAACCTAGAAGATGAAGTACCTGTTAGCTCAGATTTCGAATGCACCCGTTTCCATATACATACCGAACGATTCACGTCCAGAAAAACCACCAGAAACCAATATATCTTACCACAGGTTGGCCTAAAAAAGGACAAAATTGTACCTCTCAGACAAAAAAGGCCAATTTCCAAAGAAAAACAGAACTTCTCAGCCAAATTTTTAATACCTGACCCGTTTTTTCTGCACAGTTTTATCTAATAGTCTGGTAGAAAGAATCCACAACCAGAAAGTCCCGAAAAACCTCAATTGCTATCAGATTTGGAGCAATTTAAAACAATCAAAGTCCTTCTGAAAGAAATGTTTTGGCGAGAGAAACACATCTTTCGACGCAACCTTGCAAAAAAACCAGCCCTATTACCTGCAACCAGTTCATTACTTTGTATAGTTGATTCCCTACAGGGTTCGAAGAGACATAAAGCAAGGAAAAGTCAAGTAGTAAGGAAAATTAGGCAAAAAAAAACGAACAAAAATTGAAGTGAAAAGCTGACCTCATTCAGACAAGTTGCAAACCAAGAAGATGAAGTACCTGTTGGCTCAGATTTCGAATGCACCCTTTTCCATATACATACCGAACGATTCACGTCCAGAAAAACCACCAGAAACCAATATATGTTACCCCAGGTTGGCCTAAAAAAGGACAAAATTGTACCTCTCAGACAAAAAAGGCTAATTTCAAAAGAAAAACAGAACTTCTCAGCCAAATTTTTAATACCTGACCCGTTTTTTCTGCACAGTATTATCTAATAGTCTAGTAAAAAGAATCCACAACCAGAAAGTCCCGAAAAATCTCAATTGCTATCAGATTTGGAGCAATTTAAAACAATCAAAGTCCTTCTGAAAGAAATGTTTTGGCGAGAGAAACACATCTTTCGACGCAACCTTGCAAAAAAACCAGCCCTATTACCTACAACCAGTTCATTACTTTGTATAGTTGATTCCCTACAGGGTTCGAAGAGACATAAAGCAACGAAAAGTCAAGTAGTAAGGGAAATTAGGCAAAAAAAACGAACAAAAATTGAAGTGAAAAGCTGACCTCATTCAGACAAGTTGCAAATCAAGAAGATGAAGTACCTGTTGGCTCAGATTTCGAATGCACCCGTTTCCATATACATACCGAACGATTCACGTCCAGAAAAACCACCAGAAACCAATATATCTTACCACAGGTTGGCCTAAAAAAGGACAAAATTGTACCTCTCAGACAAAAAAGGCCAATTTCCAAAGAAAAACAGAACTTCTCAGCCAAATTTTTAATACCTGACCCGTTTTTTCTGCACAGTTTTATTTAATAGTCTGGTAGAAAGAATCCACAACCAGAAAGTCCCGAAAAACCTCAATTGCTATCAGATTTGGAGCAATTTAAAACAATCAAAATCCTTCTGAAAGAAATGTTTTGGCGAGAGAAACACATCTTTCGACGCAACCTTGCAAAAAAACCAGCCCTATTACCTACAACCAGTTCATTACTTTGTATAGTTGGTTCCCTACAGGGTTCGAAGAGACATAAAGCAAGGAAAAGTCAAGTAGTAAGGGAAATTAGGCAAAAAAAAACGAACAAAAATTGAAGTGAAAAGCTGACCTCATTCAGACAAGTTGCAAATCAAGAAGATGAAGTACCTGTTGGCTCAGATTTCGAATGCACCCGTTTCCATATACATACCAACGATTCACGTCCAGAAAAACCACCAGAAACCAATATATCTTACCACAGGTTGGCCTAAAAAAGGACAAAATTGTACCTCTCAGACAAAAAAGGCCAATTTCCAAAGAAAAACAGAACTTCTCAGCCAAATTTTTAATACCTGACCCGTTTTTTCTGCACAGTTTTATTTAATAGTCTGGTAGAAAGAATCCACAACCAGAAAGTCCCGAAAAACCTCAATTGCTATCAGATTTGGAGCAATTTAAAACAATCAAAGTCCTTCTGAAAGAAATGTTTTGGCGAGAGAAACACATCTTTCGACGCAACCTTGCAAAAAAACCAGCCCTAATACCTACAACCAGTTCATTACTTTGTATAGTTGGTTCCCTACAGGGTTCGAAGAGACATAAAGCAAGGAAAAGTCAAGTAGTAAGGGAAATTAGGCAAAAAAAAACGAACAAAAATTGAAGTGAAAAGCTGACCTCATTCAGACAAGTTGCAAACCAAGAAGATGAAGTACCTGTTGGCTCAGATTTCAAATGCACCCGTTTCCATATACATACCGAACGATTCACGTCCAGAATAACCACCAGAAACCAATATATGTTACCCCAGGTTGGCCTAAAAAAGGACAAAATTGTACCTCTGAGACAAAAAAGGCCAACTTCAAAAGAAAAACAAACTTCTCAGCCAAATTTTACAAACCTGACCTGTTTCTTTTGCACAGCAGTATTTAATAGTTTTGTAGAGAGAAGCCAAAACCTGAAAGCCCCAAAACACCTGAATTGCTATCAGATTTGAAGCAATTTAAAACAACGGAAGTCCTTCTGACAGAAATGTTTTGGCGAGAGAAACACATCTTTCGACCCAACCTTGCAAAAAAACAAGCCCTATTACCTCCAACCAGTTCATTACGTTGCATAGTTGATTCCCTACAGGGTTCGAAGAGACATAAAGCAGTGAAAAGTCAAGTAGTAAGGGAAATTAGGCAAAAAACGAACAAAAATTGAAGTGAAAAGCTGACCTCATTCAGACAAGTTGCAAACCAAGAAGATGAAGTACCTGTTAGCTCAGATTTCAAATGCACCCGTTTGCATATACATACCGAACGATTCACGTCCAGAAAAACCACCAGAAACCAATATATCTTACCACAGGTTGGCCTAAAAAAGGACAAAATTGTACCTCTCAGACAAAAAAGGCCAATTTCCAAAGAAAAACAGAACTTCTCAGCCAAATTTTTAATACCTGACCCGTTTTTTCTGCACAGTATTATCTAATAGTCTGGTAGAAAGAATCCACAGCCAGAAAGTCCCGAAAAACCTCAATTGCTATCAGATTTGAAGCAATTTAAAACAATCGAAGTCCTTCTGACAGAAATGTTTTGGCGAGAGAAACACATCTTACGACCCAACCTTGCAAAAAAACAAGCCCTATTACCTCCAACCAGTTCATTACGTTGCATAGTTGATTCCCTACAGGGTTCGAAGAGACATAAAGCAGTGAAAAGTCAAGTAGTAAGGGAAATTAGGCAAAAAAACGAACAAAAATTGAAGTGAAAAGCTGACCTCATTCAGACAAGTTGCAAACCAAGAAGATGAAGTACCTGTTAGCTCAGATTTCGAATGCACCCGTTTCCATATACATACCAAACGATTCACGTCCAGAAAAACCACCAGAAACCAATATATCTTACCACAGGTTGGCCTAAAAAAGGACAAAATTGTACCTCTCAGACAAAAAAGACCAATTTCCAAAGAAAAACAGAACTTCTCAGCCAAATTTTTAATACCTGACCCGTTTTTTCTGCAAAGTTTTATTTAATAGTCTGGTAGAAAGAATCCACAACCAGAAAGTCCCGAAAAACCTCAATTGCTATCAGATTTGGAGCAATTTGAAACAATCAAAGTCCTTCTGAAAGAAATGTTTTGGCGAGAGAAACACATCTTTCGACGCAACCTTGCAAAAAAACCAGCCCTATTACCTCCAACCAGTTCATTACTTTGTATAGTTGATTCCCTACAGGGTTCGAAGAGACATAAAGCAAGGAAAAGTCAAGTAGTAAGGGAAATTAGGCAAAAAAAAACAAACAAAAATTGAAGTGAAAAGCTGACCTCATTCAGACAAGTTGCTAACCAAGAAGATGAAGTACCTGTTGGCTCAGATTTCGAATGCACCCGTTTCCATATACATACCGAACGATTCACGTCCAGAAAAACCACCAGAAACCAATATATGTTACCCCAGGTTGGCCTAAAAAAGGACAAAATTGTACCTCTCAGACAAAAAAGGCCAACTTCAAAAGAAAAACAGAACTTCTCAGCCAAATTTTACAAACCTGACCTGTTTCTTTTGCACAGCAGTATTTAATAGTTTTGTAGAGAGAAGCCAAAACCTGAAAGCCCCAAAAAACCTGAATTGCTATCAGATTTGAAGCAATTTAAAACAACGGAAGTCCTTCTGACAGAAATGTTTTGGCGAGAGAAACACATCTTTCGACCCAACCTTGCAAAAAAACAAGCCCTATTACCTCCAACCAATTCATTACGTTGCATAGTTGATTCCCTACAGGGTTCGAAGAGACATAAAGCAGTGAAAAGTCAAGTAGTAAGGGAAATTAGGCAAAAAAACGAACAAAAATTGAAGTGAAAAGCTGACCTCATTCAGACAAGTTGCAAACCAAGAAGATGAAGTACCTGTTAGCTCAGATTTCAAATGCACTCGTTTGCATATACATACCGAACGATTCACGTCCAGAAAAACCACCAGAAACCAATATATCTTACCACAGGTTGGCCTAAAAAAGGACAAAATTGTACCTCTCAGACAAAAAAGGCCAATTTCCAAAGAAAAACAGAACTTCTCAGCCAAATTTTTAATACCTGACCCGTTTTTTCTGCACAGTATTATCTAATAGTCTTGTAGAAAGAATCCACAACCAGAAAGTCCCGAAAAACCTCAATTGCTATCAGATTTGGAGCAATTTAAAACAATCAAAGTCCTTCTGAAAGAAATGTTTTGGCGAGAGAAACACATCTTTCGACCCAACCTTGCAAAAAAACCAGCCCTATTACCTCCAACCAGTTCATTACTTTGTATAGTTGATTCCCTACAGGGTTCGAAGAGACATAAAGCAAGGAAAAGTCAAGTAGTAAGGGAAATTAGGCAAAAAAACGAACAAAAATTGAAGTGAAAAGCTGACCTCATTCAGACAAGTTGCAAACCAAGAAGATGAAGTACCTGTTGGCTCAGATTTCGAATGCACCCGTTTCCATATACATATCGAACGATTCAAGTCCAGAAAAACCACCAGAAACCAATATATGTTACCACAGGTTGGCCTAAAAAAGGACAAAATTGTACCTCTCAGACAAAAAGGCCAATTTCCAAAGAAAAACAGAACTTCTCAGCCAAATAACAAAACCTGACCCGTTTGTTCTGCACAGCAGTATTTAATAGTATTGTAGAGAGAAGCCACAACTAAAAAGCCCCGAAAAACCTCAATTGCTATCAGATTTGAAGCAATTTAAAACAATCGAAGTCCTTCTGAAAGAAATGTTTTGGCGAGAGAAACACATCTTTCGACCCAACCTTGCAAAAAAACAAGCCCTATTACCTCCAACCAGTTCATTAATTTGCATAGTTGATTCCCTACAGGGTTCGAAGAGACATAAAGTAGTGAAAAGTCAAGTGGTAAGGGAAATTAGACAAAAAAAACGAACAAAAATTGAAGTGAAAAGCTGACCTCATTCAGACAAGTTGCAAACCAAGAAGATGAAGTACCTGTTAGCTCAGATTTCGAATGCACCCGTTTCCATATACATATCGAACGATTCAAGTCCAGAAGAACCACCAGAAACCAATATATGTTACCACAGGTTGGCCTAAAAAAGGACAAAATTGTACCTCTCAGACAAAAAGGCCAATTTCCAAAGAAAAACAGAACTTCTCAGCCAAATAACAAAACCTGACCCGTTTGTTCTGCACAGCAGTATTTAATAGTATTGTAGAGAGAAGCCACATCTAAAAAGCCCCGAAAAACCTCAATTGCTATCAGATTTGAAGCAATTTAAAACAATCGAAGTCCTTCTGAAAGAAATGCGAGAGAAACACATCTTTCGACCCAACCTTGCAAAAAAAAAACAAGCCCTATTACCTCCAACCAGTTCATTACTTTGCATAGTTGATTCCCTACAAGGTTCGAAGAGACAAAGCAGTGAAAAGTCAAGTGGTAAGGGAAATTAGACAAAAAAACGAACAAAAATTGAAGTGAAAAGCTGACCTCATTCAGACAAGTTGCAAACCAAGAAGATGAAATACCTGTTGGCTCAGATTTCGAATGCACCCGTTTCCATATACATACCGTACGATTCACGTCCAGAAAAACCACCAGAAACCAATATATCTTACCACAGGTTGGTCTAAAAAGGACAAAATTGTACCTTTCAGACAAAAAAGGCCAATTTCCAAAGAAAAACAAACAAAACTTCTCGGCCAAATTTACAAAACCTGACCCGTTTCTTCTGCACAGCAGTATTTAATAGTATTGTAGAGAGAAGCCACAACTAATAAGCCCCGAAAAACCTCAATTGCTATCAGATTTGAAGCAATTTAAAACAATCGAAGTCCTTCTGAAAGAAATGTTTTGGCGAGAGAAACACATCTTTCGACCCAACTTTGCAAAAAAAAACAAGCCCTATTACCTCCAACCAGTTCATTACGTTGCATAGTTGATTCCATACAGGGTTCGAAGAGACATAAAGCAGTGAAAAGTCAAGTAGTAAGGGAAATTAGGCAAAAAAAAACGAACAAAAATTGAAGTGAAAAGCTGACCTCATTTAGACAAGTTGCAAACCAAGAAGATGAAGTACCTGTTAGCTCAGATTTCGAATGCACCCGTTTCCATATACCTATCGAACGATTCAAGTCCAGAAAAACCACCAGAAACCAATATATGTTACCACAGGTTGGCCTAAAAAAGGACAAAATTGTACCTCTCAGACAAAAAGGCCAATTTCCAAAGAAAAACAGAACTTCTCAGCCAAATAACAAAACCTGACCCGTTTGTTCTGCACAGCAGTATTTAATAGTATTGTAGAGAGAAGCCACAACTAAAAAGCCCCGAAAAACCTCAATTGCTATCAGATTTGAAGCAATTTAAAACAATCGAAGTCCTTCTGAAAGAAATGTTTTGGCGAGAGAAACACATCTTTCGACCCAACCTTGCAAAAAAAAACAAGCCCTATTACCTCCAACCAGTTCATTACTTTGCATAGTTGATTCCCTACAAGGTTCGAAGAGACAAAGCAGTGAAAAGTCAAGTGGTAAGGGAAATTAGACAAAAAAACGAACAAAAATTGAAGTGAAAAGCTGACCTCATTCAGACAAGTTGCAAACCAAGAAGATGAAATACCTGTTGGCTCAGATTTCGAATGCACCCGTTTCCATATACATACCGTACGATTCACGTCCAGAAAAACCACCAGAAACCAATATATCTTACCACAGGTTGGTCTAAAAAAGGACAAAATTGTACCTTTCAGACAAAAAAGGCCAATTTCCAAAGAAAAACAGAACTTCTCGGCCAAATTTACAAAACCTGACCCGTTTCTTCTGCACAGCAGTATTTAATAGTATTGTAGAGAGAAGCCACAACTAATAAGTCCCGAAAAACCTCAATTGCTATCAGATTTGAAGCAATTTAAAACAATCGAAGTCCTTCTGAAAGAAATGTTTTGGCGAGAGAAACACATCTTTCGACCCAACTTTGCAAAAAAAACTAGCCCTATTACCTCCAACCAGTTCATTACGTTGCATAGTTGATTCCCTACAGGGTTCGAAGAGACAAAGCAGTGAAAAGTCAAGTGGTAAGGGAAATTAGACAAAAAAAACGAACAAAAATTGAAGTGAAAAGCTGACCTCATTCAGACAAGTTGCAAATCAAGAAGATGAAGTACCTGTTGGCTCAGATTTCAAATGCACCCGTTTCCATATACATACCGAACGATTCACGTCCAGAAAAACCACCAGAAACCAATATATCTTACCACAGGTTGGTCTAAAAAAGGACAAAATTGTACCTCTCAGACAAAAAAGGCCAATTTCCAAAGAAAAACAGAACTTCTCGGCCAAATTTACAAAACCTGACCCGTTTCTTCTGCACAGCAGTATTTAATAGTATTGTAGAGAGAAGCCACAACTAAAAAGCCCCGAAAAACCTCAATTGCTATCAGATTTGAAGCAATCTAAAACAATCGAAGTCCTTCTGAAAGAAATGTTTTGGCGAGAGAAACACATCTTTCGACCCAACCTTGCAAAAAAAACAAGCCCTATTACCTCCAACCAGTTCATTACGTTGCATAGTTGATTCCCTACAGGGTTCGAAGAGACATAAAGCAGTGAAAAGTCAAGTAGTAAGGGAAATTAGGCAAAAAAACGAACAAAAATTGAAGTGAAAAGCTGACCTCATTCAGACAAGTTGCAAACCAAGAAGATGAAGTACCTGTTTGCTCAGATTTCGAATGCACCCGTTTCCATATACATACCGAACGGTTCACGTCCAGAAAAACCACCAGAAACCAATATATCTTACCACAGGTTGGCCTAAAAAAGGACAAAATTGTACCTCTCAGACAAAAAAGGCCAATTTCCAAAGAAAAACAGAACTTCTCGGCCAAATTTACAAAACCTGACCCGTTTCTTCTGCACAGCAGTATTTAATAGTATTGTAGAGAGAAGCCACAACTAAAAAGCCCCGAAAAACCTCAATTGCTATCAGATTTGAAGCAATCTAAAACAATCGAAGTCCTTCTGAAAGAAATGTTTTGGCGAGAGAAACACATCTTTCGACCCAACCTTGCAAAAAAAACGAGCCCTATTACCTCCAACCAGTTCATTACGTTGCATAGTTGATTCCCTACAGGGTTCGAAGAGACATAAAGCAGTGAAAAGTCAAGTAGTAAGGGAAATTAGGCAAAAAAACGAACAAAAATTGAAGTGAAAAGCTGACCTCATTCAGACAAGTTGCAAACCAAGAAGATGAAGTACCTGTTTGCTCAGATTTCGAATGCACCCGTTTCCATATACATACCGAACGGTTCACGTCCAGAAAAACCACCAGAAACCAATATATCTTACCACAGGTTGGCCTAAAAAAGGACAAAATTGTACCTCTCAGACAAAAAAGGCCAATTTCCAAAGAAAAACAGAACTTCTCGGCCAAATTTACAAAACCTGACCCGTTTCTTCTGCACAGCAGTATTTAATAGTATCGTAGAGAGAAGCCACAGCCAGAAAGCCCTGAAAAACCTCAATTGCTATCAGATTTGAAGCAATTTAGAACAATCGAAGTCCTTCTGAAAGAAATGTCTTGGCGAGAGAAACACATCTTTCGACCCAACCTTGCAAAAAAAACAAGCCATATTACCTCCAACCAGTTCATTACTTTGTATAGTTGATTCCGTACAGGGTTCGAAGAGACATAAAGCAAGGAAAAGTCAAGTAGTAAGGGAAATTAGGCAAAAAAACGAACACAAATTGAAGTGAAAAGCTGACCTCATTCAGACAAGTTGCAAACCAAGAAGATGAAGTAACTGTTGGCTCAGATTTCGAATGCACCCGTTTCCATATACATACCGAACGATTCACGTCCAGAAAAACCACCAGAAACCAATATATCTTACCACAGGTTGGCCTAAAAAAGGACAAAATTGTACCTCTCAGACAAAAAAGGCCAATTTCCAAAGAAAAACAGAACTTCTCAGCCAAATTTACAAAACCTGACCCGTTTCTTCTGCACAGCAGTATTTAATAGTATTGTAGAGAGAAGCCACATCCAGAAAGCCCCGAAAAATCTCAATTGCTATCAGATTTTAAGCAATTTAGAACAATCGAAGTCCTTCTGAAAGAAATGTTTTGGCGAGAGAAACACATCTTTCGACCCAACCTTGCAAAAAAACCGGCCCTATTACCTCCAACCAGTTCATTACTTTGCATAAATGATTCTCTACAGGGTTCGAAGAGACAAAGCAGTGAAAAGTCAAGTAGTAAGGGAAATTAGGCAAGAAAAACGAACAAAAATTGAAGTGAAAAGCTGACCTCATTCAGACAAGTTGCAAAACAAGAAGATGAAGTACCTGTTGGCTCAGATTTCAAATTCACCCGTTTCCATATACATACCGAACGATTCACGTCCAGAAAAACTACCAGAAACCAATATATCTTACCACAGGTTGGCCTAAAAAAGGACAAAATTGTACCTCTCAGACAAAAAAGGCCAATTTCCAAAGAAAAACAAACTTCTCAGCCAAAAATACAAAACCTGACCCGTTTCTTCTGCACAGCAGTGTTTAATAGTATTGTAGAGAGAAGCCACAACCAAAAAGCCCCGAAAAACCTCAATTGCTACCAGATTTGAAGCAATTTAAAACAATCGAAGTCCTTCTGAAAGAAATGTTTTGGCGAGAGAAACACATCTTTGGACCCACCCTTGAAAGAAAAACCAGCCCTATTACCTCCAACCAGTTCATAGCTTTGCATAATTGATTCCCCACAGGGTTCGAAGAGGCATAAAGCAGTGAAAAATCAAGTGGTACGCGAAATTAGGCAAAAACGAACAATAACTGAAGTGAAAAGCCGGCCTCATTCAGACAAGTTGCAAACCAAGAAGATGAAGTACCTGTTGGCTTAGATTTCGTATGCACCCGTTTCCATATACATACCAAACGATTCATGTCCAGAAAAACCACCAGAAACCAATATATGTTACCCCAGGTTGGTCTAAAAAAGGACAAAATTGTACCTCTCAGAGAAAAAAGGCCAATTTCCAAAGAAAAACTGAATTTCTCAGCCAAATTTTCAAAACCCGATCCGTTTCATCTGCACAGCAGTATTTAATAGTCTGGTAGATAGAAACCACAACCAGAAAGCCCCAAAAAACCTGAATTGCTGACAGATAAGAAGCAATTTAAAACATTCAAAGACCTTCTGAAAGAAACGTTTTGGCGAGAGAAACACATCTTTCGACCCAACCTTGCAAAAAAACCAGCCCTACTACCTCCAACCAGATCATTACTTTGCATAAATGATTCTCTACAGGGTTCGAAGAGACATAAAGCAGTGAAAAGTCAAGTAGTAAGGGAAATTAGGCAAAAAAAAACGAACAAAAATTGAAGTGAAAAGCTGACCTCATTCAGACAAGTTGCAAACCAAGAAGATGAAGTACCTGTTGGCTCAGATTTCAAATGCGCCCGTTTCTATATACATACCGAACGATTCACGTCTAGAAAAACCACCAGAAACCAATATATCTTACCACAGTTTGGCCTAAAAAAGGACAAAATTGTACCTCTCAGAGAAAAAAGGCCAATTTCCAAAGAAAAACTGAGTTTCTCAGCCAAATTTTATAAAAACCCGATCCGTTTCTTCTGCACAGCAGTATTTAATAGTCTGGTAGATAGAAACCACAACCAGAAAGCCCCGAAAAACCTGAATTGCTGTCAGATAAGAAGCAATTTAAAACAATCGAAGTCTTTCTGAAAGAAATGTTTTGGCGAGAGAAACACATCTTTCGACCCACCCTTGAAAAAACCAGCCCTATTACCTCCAACCAGTTCATAGCTTTGCATAATTGATTCCCCACAGGGTTCGAAGAGGCATAAAGCAGTGAAAAATCAAGTGGTAAGCGAAATAAGGCAAAAACGAACAATAACTGAAGTGAAAAGCCGACCTCATTCAGACAAGTTGCAAACCAAGAAGATGAAGTACCTGTTGGCTTAGATTTCGTATGCACCCGTTTCCATATACATACCAAACGATTCATGTCCAGAAAAACCACCAGAAACCAATATATGTTACCCCAGGTTGGTCTAAAAAAGGACAAAATTGTACCTCTGAGAGAAAAAAAGGCCAATTTCCAAAGAAAAACTGAATTTCTCAGCCAAATTTTTAAAACCCGATCCGTTTCTTCTGCACAGCAGTATTTAATAGTCTGGTAGATAGAAACCACAACCAGAAAGCCCCGAAAAACCTGAATTGCTGTCAGATAAGAAGCAATTTAAAACAATCAAAGACCTGAAAGAAACGTTTTGGCGAGGGAAACACATCTTTTGACCCACCCTTGGACGAAAAAAACAGCCCTATTGCCTCCAACCACTTCATTAGTTTGTTACTGAATAATTAAATTGCCTTAAAGATCTCAAGGGACCAGAACCGACCTAGTTTTAAATCAAAAGTGACAATGCAAAAAAAACCTCTATTACATTTTTTACATCTATTAGGCAAAGTTGTGCCACAATCGGCACTACTCCTGTTTCCGAGAGAAGCGCATCAAAACCCGAGACGTCTGATTATTAAACATCACTAAACAATCAATCGACAACACATCAAGGAAATTATTAATAAAGTAAGTAGAAACAACTTAATGTCAATCAATAATAGCGCTCATTTTACCTCTTTTTAGGCAAAGTTGCAAAGTTGTGCCACAATCGGCACTTCAATTTGTGTTTTGCAGAAAATTTAAGTTCAAAAGGCTTGAATAAATGGAAACATTTACTGATGCTTCAAAACACAAAACATAAAAGAAAAGAAAATAGCAACGTCAATCAGAATAAATAAGGCCTCAATCGGCCCTTCAGTTGAACAAGTTGGCTATTGCAGGGCTTCAAAACCGATAAGCATCATGCAAACTCTGAACAATTTTAGCCTCCAGGAGCTCCCATAACTCGTCATAATTTTCTAGGTGCACCGTGTCGCGTAGCATTCGGAAGTTGAAGCAACCTCTCAGAACAATATGCTTGCGCTTGAATCTTTTCAGCAGCCTTTTGTTGGTTAAGTCTGTGCCAATTTTGTTGGCATCCCGAGGAATGATGTCGCATGTCAACACCATGACGCCGTACGACCTTGCATAGGAGAACAATGACTTTATATCATGTACTAAGTCCTTCAATTTAGAGGACGCTGGAGAGCCGTTCTTGCCAGTTATGTCATTTCCTCCAATAAAAATAAGAAGTATGTCCAGCTGTCTGACTTCCTGCAAATATCTAGCATAGTTACTAGCTCTTTCGCCACCTCTGCCAATAATGCGAACTTGTGGTTGCATGAAGGGAGCCATTCTAGTCAGATGAGAATCGCCTATCAGTCCAACGTTGAAGTTACGTAGCAGGTTATTCATTTCAACGGAAGTTATAGTGAGTACTGAACATTTGTGTTAACAAGCAACTAGAAACTTTATTTACTGTTAGCCTACTATCTTCCAGGCCTGTCAGGTCGCCGACCTGACTCTAAGAGTGCTGTCTCGATCCAACTATAATAGAGGCAACTTAGTATTCTCTTAAGCAACATGAAGTACAAATTATGCTAATCCTATCCTACTAATTTGGAGCCCTGTCCGGTCGCCGACCAGACTATTTGGGCGCTGCCTCGACCCTGTGCAGCTGGGGTGACACTTACTGCTGAAAGGGAACATCAGAACTTTTTATCAAATAGACTTGCCCGTGTACTGACGGGATCAACGAAACGCCGGAGAAAACGCATCGCAACGTCGTGAAAGCCGCACGCACGCACGCCGTACATCCTTAATTGCATGGGGTGCACCAAAAAAAGAAAGAGGGGGGGGAGCTGACTAACCAGCGTCTCAACGGGACAGGGGGGGGGGGGTGCACCCCATGGGGCGAAACGCCCTCACCTTAGAATAATAGTATACATATAAGTAATAAGGGGAGTAGAGTTTCCCCACATTACATGGGGACTACAGTGCTCATACTGGTACTCCAAAACAACAATTTTCTCATTTTCCCAAGGAAATTACGTGATTTTGGGAATATATTCACGGGGGTTGGGGGGGGTCACGTGCAGAGTGAAAATTGACCCCCTAGATCTCGAAAAACCCTATACAAAATATATATGGGGAGATTCCCCATTACAAATGGAGTTCAACGAGCCTATTCGTACAATCAAAGTCATTAATTTCAACATTTCACATGTAGAAACGCGAAACGTACCAGTCACTATGAAGTCAAAATGACCGTATGTGTCGAGGCCAATTTCTCAAAAACGACTGAAAGAAACAAAACGCCGTTTGCATGGATTAAAGTACAGCTCATGCTGAGTTCAAATCAACAAACAGATCCAAAATTGGTTCACTCTAGGAGGAGATATTCCAACATCAAGGTACCGTACCAAATGTCAAAATTGACCTGTTCCGACTGACGTTTCGCTGGAAAACACCAACATTTCGGAACACCATGCAACAATTATATATGGGGAGACTCCCCACCAGCTCCCCGAATGTGAAACAACAAAAACTGACCGTCGAAAGCATCCATATGGAAGTTTAAAATGGTCATAAAATGTCATCAATGTAGTGTTTCTCTCCTCAGGAGATCAAACTGGGACCAAGTTTACTGGACAATTTCTCAAACACGGCTGAACAAAAATAAACGCTCTTATAACAGTTTGTAGCACTGCTTGAGATACGCATCTTATTAAAAAATGAACCCAATCGGTGCACTCTTCAAGGAGTTATAGCAAAATAAAGGTACCGTACCAAATGATCCCAGAGGAGAGATCCACCACATTCAGAGCTAAAATTGACCTTCAGAACTTCATAAAATGACATATAAAATATATATGGGAACAATCCCCATCATCAGGGGAATCTAACGCACCAATAAACAAGGTTGAAATCGCATTATAGGTGATGTGGCAGAGCTCTGCGTACTGGTACCCTGCTTCAGCAGGTCAAAAAAGGGGGTACCTGTCCTGGCCAATTTCTCAAAAACGGCTGATCGAAACGAAACGACACCTATATCAAAACAAAGCTTAGCTCAAGCTGGGTTTAACAAAAAAAATTTCGTCAAAATCGGTTCACTCTACAACGAGTTATTGCAAAGTTAAGGTACCGTACCAAATGGCCAAAAAAGCAGAATACTCCGGCTGCAGAGCCAAAATTGAACATCTAAACCTGTGAAAACGCTATACAAAGTATACATATTCGAAAACTACATTAGACGGGTTGTTTATAATACTAATTTTGTCACCCGAAGTGACAAAATTCAAAGCTTCAAAGTGGTGCGATCATGGTGTCAACCGCTTCTGATGCTAAAATCGAGGTCAAGTTTACTGGACAATTTCTCTAAAACGGCGGAACAAAAACAAACCCCCTTAGTACAGTTTGTAGCACTGCTTGAGATACGCATCATATTAAAAAATGAGCCCAATCAGTACATTCTTCGAGGAGTTATAGCAATTATAAGGTACCGTACCAAATGACCAAAAAAGCGTGGTGACCTGACTTCAGAGCCAAATTTGACAATCTCAATTCCGTAAAATGCTATGGAAAATATATATGGGCATACTCCCCACTAACTGAGGATTCTAAAATACTAACATTTGTTTGGTAACTCCCGTGTTTTGTTGTAACGAAATTTGGGTCACGCAAGATAGCCCGAAAATTCGAACTATTTCAACTTTGAACATTAATAACTTTTTGATTAGGCCGATTTGGGAAACGAACCAAGTACTGCAAGCAAGAGGGGTGTAGTGCTAACAAAATGCGACCACTCCCGTTTAATTTGGTCCAGTACTTTAGCAGATATTAACAGACTACTGTTCTGTACCCCATTTTTTGGGCTAAAATCGAAGCCCATGATTTCCAGAACCGACGTAAAACAACGTGAAACAGCGTTCCCGGCGTATTTGTGGGTGTAATTCTGGTCCAATTCGACGTTCTGGGTCACGGCAAACCTTCATGGTGAGGTGGGAAAAAATTTCCCACCTCACCATGAAGGTTATGATGTTTTGTGTGTTATGACATAAAACAACATCCACAGAAATTTGATGAAATCGTGAAAAAAGAAAAATTGTTCTATTAACCCCATTATTTGATTTCATTAGCTTCAACAACTTAAATGGTGTCTAGAAAACACAAAACACACGCTCAAAAATCTATTCATTTGCGGAAAACACCACTCAGCCATAAAATTTGAGAAAAGATTTGTTTTTCCGCATTCATTAGTGAATAACAGTTCTAGAGAACGTTTCCAGTGACTGTGACAAGCCATTCCCGAGAAGCACGTCTTAAGAGCAACAGATTATGCCAATACTCACTCGTTTTAGTCAAAAACTGAATGAGAAATTTGAAAAAGTACAAAACATTAAATTCCTTTCTCAATGTGATAGTTTCACAAATTCTTTCCTTCAACTTTTTGATTAGGGCGACTTGAGAAACTAATAACAATGCCAGCAAAAGGGGTTAAGACCAAAAAAACGCGAGCATTGCAGTCCGATTTGGTACAGCAGTTTTGGAGAAATCATTTGTGACATGAAGCGTACCCCGATTTTTGAGAGCCCGATTTCTCGCAAAACGTCTAATCGCGCCACGTAGATAATTCTGAACGCAATTCAGGTCTACTCCGTAGCTACTGATCACCCAAAACCTCTATTAGGAGGTGGCAAAAATTCCCAACTCGCCCTAAAGGCCAGGGTGTTTTGTGTGTTTTGATAAAAAAAAAGAACTCAAACAAGAATTTCATGAATTCGCAAAAAATAAAAAACACTTTTATAGGAAAAGCTTAATTCCACTCAGGGAGGAGCTTCCTTCGACTAAACTCCTCTCCTATCGAGCAGTGGCTCGCATTGCGACTCGCCCGTTTTGTTGTATCAGAAAATTGATGTCCACGAGTACGTCAAAATTCAGCACTCTTTTCAAGTTTGAACATGTTTAACTTTTTGCCCCGACAGATGTAGTGAAACAACTACCTAGAGCAGTCGAGAATAATTCAATATCAACAACTTAGGATTATGCTTGTTCTGTCTGGTAGATTAATTTAAGAAATTAATAAGCATACGAACTGTACTCCTATTTTTGGGACAATAAGAGAAACAATTTTCTCACAAATTGAATACAGGTAGACCCGACTCCTTAAACGTAAACCTGGAGGCATTTACAGTCAACTATTTTATTTAGCTTTTGAACACCGAAACCCATTATCGTTATGTTGGAAAAAATTTCAGCTCGACATGAAGGCTTTTTGGGTTTTTTTATTAAAAAAAACAACAGGAGCAAGAGATTCCTGTAATGCCTACAATTGAAAAACTGAAGAAATTAGCGAATTGCACCCAATTTTAGTTTTAAATAGCGTCACGTGCACTCTGGGAGACCAAATAGCACGATATATTTGTAACAATCACATCCAAAATAGTTCAACTTTTAAGGTAATGCAATAAATCGGTGGGATTTACATTTTTTTGATAGTTTAGAAAAAAACACCATTTAATGAGCCCAATAAATAGAAGAACTCATTTGCTCATGTTTGTTCAGCTATTTCAAAAGAGAGGAGGACCCTGAATATTCCTTTTGGGTTCTCGTTAGTTGCATGGGGATCAGTAGAACTCTCAAAATAAATCCAATTTTTTTCGAGTGGACAGCCAACTTTCGCAAATTCATGTAAAACAGTTTTATAAAAGAAGCTTTATTCCACTAACTGCGGAGCTTCCTTCCATTAAACTCCACATCTATCGAAGAGTAGCTCGCATAGCGACTCGCCTGTTTTGTTGTATGAGAAAATAGATGTCCACGAATATGACAAAATTCAGTACTCTTTTCAAATTTGAACATCTTAACTTTTGCCCCGACAGATTTTGGGAAACACCTACCTAGAGCAGTCAAGAATAATTCAATATCAACAACTTAGGACTCTGTTGGTTCTGTCTGGTAAATTAGTTTAAGAGAAATCAACAAACATAGGAAATGTACTCCTTTTTTTGGGACAATAAGAGAAACAATTTTCTCACAAATTGAATACAGTCAGACCCGACTCCTTAAACGTAAACCTGGAGGCATTTACAGTCAACTATTTTATTTAGCTTTTGAACACCGAAACCCATTATCGTTATGTTGGAAAAAATTTCAGCTCGACATGAAGGCTTTTTGGGTTTTTTTATTAAAAAAACAACAGGAGCAAGAAATTCCCGTAAAGCCTACAATTGAAAAACTGAAAAAATATGCAAATGGCACCCAATTTTAGTTTTAAATAGCGTCACGCGCAATCTGGGAGAACAAATAGCACGATATCTTTGTAACAATAACATCCAAAAAGTTTAACTTTTAAGGTAATGCATTAAATCGGCGGGATTTACATTTTTTTCATAGTTTAGAAAAAAACATTATTTAATGAGCCCAACAAATAGAAAAACTCATTTGCTCGAGCTTGTTCAGCTATTTCAAAAAAAAGAGAACCCTGAATATTCCCTTTGGGTTCTCGTTAGTTGCATGGGAATCAGTAGAACTCTCAAAATAAATCCAATTTTTTCGAGTGGACAGCCAACTTTCGCAAATTCATGTAAAACAGTTTTATAGAAGAAACTCTATTCCACTAACTGCGGAGCTTCCTTCCACTAATCTCCACATCTATCGAGGAGTAGCTCGCATAGCGACTCGCCTGTTTTATTGTATCAGAAAATTGATGTCCACGAATATGACAAAATTCAGTACTCTTTTCAAAATTGAACATCTTAACTTTTTGCCCCGACAGAGTTTGGGAAACAACTACCTAGAGCAGTCAAGAATAAACCAATATCAACAATTTAGGACTATGTTTGTTCTGTTTGGTAAATTAGTTTAAGAGAAATCAACAAACATACGAACTGTACTCCTATTTTTGGGATATAAAGAGAAACAATTTTCTCACAAAGTTGAATACAGCTAGACCCGACTCCTTAAACGTAAATCTGGAGGCATTTACAGTCAACTATTTCATTTAGCTTTTGAACTCCAAATCCCTTTATCGTTATGTTGGAAAAAATCCTAGCTCGCCATGAAGGCTTCTTGGGTTTTTTTATTAAAGAAACAACAGGAGCTAGAAATTCCTGTAAAACCTACAATTGAAAAACTGAAAAAAATGGAAATTGCACCCAATTTCTGGGTTTAAATAGCGTCACGCGCAATCTGGGAGCTCAAATAGCACGATATATTTGTAACATTAACTTCCAAAATAGTTTAACTTTTAAGGTAATGCGTTAAATCGGCGGGATTTACATTTTTTTCATAGTTTAGAAAAAAACACCATTTAATGAGCCCAATAAATAGAAGAACTCATTTGCTCATGTTTGTTCAGCTATTTCAAAAGAGAGGAGGACCCTGAATATTCCTTTTGGGTTCTCGTTAGTTGCATGGGGATCAGTAGAACTCTCAAAATAAATCCAATTTTTTTCGAGTGGACAGCCAACTTTCGCAAATTCATGTAAAACAGTTTTATAGAAGAAACTTTATTCCACTAACTGCGGAGCTTCCTTCCACTAATCTCCACATCTATCGAGGAGTAGCTCGCATAGCGACTCGCCTGTTTTGTTGTATCAGAAAATTGATGTCCACGAATATGACAAAATTCAGTACTCTTTTCAAAATTGAACATCTTAACTTTTTGCCCCGACAGATTTTCGGAAACAACTACCTAGAGCAGTCAAGAATAAATCAATATCAACAATTTAGGACTATGTTTGTTCTGTTTGGTAAATTAGTTTAAGAGAAATCAACAAACATACGAACTGTACTCCTATTTTTGGGATATAAAGAGAAACAATTTTCTCACAAAGTTGAATGCACCTAGACCCGACTCCTTGAACGTAAATCTGGAGGCATTTACGGTCAACTATTTTATATAGTTTTTGAACACCAAAACCCACTATCGTTATGTTGGAAAAAATCCCAGCTCGCCATTTAGGTTTTTTTGGGGTTTTTTATTAAAAAAACAACAGAAGCAACTCAAAAACTCATCGTTTGGTTGATTCTCGTGTGTTTTTTTTTACTAAAAGAGCGTTATACTTGTTACGACTGGAGTTGTTAACTCATTTACAATTAAAATTTTTTTCTTTTATGAAACTTGTATGATTACCGGGAAACCATACAAATCATATATGACCTTGTATGATTACCGGGAAAAATGAATCTCAAAAACTCATCGCTGGGTTAGCCTGGTGTATTTCTTACCGAATGAGCGTTATAGCTGTTACGATTAGAGTGGTTTAACACTATTTTTGTTTTTTGTATGAAACTTGTATGATTACCGGGAAATCATACAAATCATATATGACCTTGTATGATTACCGGGGATCATATATGACCTTGTATGAAATCAAGGAAAGTTGTATGATGGGCAACCCGGGCAGTTCTGTCTCTCAAGCTCGACATAAAAGCGGGGAGATATTACAATTGTTGAAGACTCAAAGGATTGAATTATTTATTAATTGTTGAATTTAGGAGTCTGTTTTGCGCTCCTCTGTGTACTCTTCGCCGAGCTGTGGTCTCATTTGCAACACTTCTCCCAATGATGTAGCATTCGCTTCTCCATCTGACTCTCTCACTGCACATCGACTGCAACATCATCACCAGATAACTCCCGTGAAGCAGAACAGCTATCTTAACACAGGAAGCAAACAGAGAAAGTGTAGGAGACTCGTCGATTTCCTAGATCTCCTCTCAGGCGTAGAGGTCATTACAGCTGTTTACCTCCCCTCCCCCATTTCAGCAAGATCGTAGTTTGTAAATAATTCTAAGATCTCGGTGGGAGGGTAACCATGCAGTGACACAGAGAATGCACAATGTTTGCGGATTGAACTGCCACCTAGGGAAATATTTCATAAGATACTGTGCTTCAGTTGAGAGCTACACGAGTGCGGAAATTTTTAACCTTTGAATGAGCGCTCCACTTTAGTGAACTGAAAATTTCAGCAACTAGGTTGCTGATCAATCCAAGAAAGACGTGCTCTGAGTCTGACTATTAATAAGCTAAGCTGAGAAAGTCGTATGGTCTCTCAGTATTAATTAAGCTTTATCTAAAGGTATATTTCTCTTAGTCTATAAGTTTTTGAATTTCGGCGATTTTCTTATTTCTGACAATTTGCTGCATAGTCTCTAATGTAAGCACAGCTCACATCTTATTTCTAGAGAGAAAACTTTTTTTACTATTTCTTGTTTATTAGCGGCGTTGTGGCTCCGTTCTTTTGAGTTTTAATAAATCGTTTGTGATTTGGTTAATTTGTTATATATTTTTAAATATATGACTATTTGTTCTTATTGTTTTATTGTTTGTTTCCGTGTCATACTACGACATTAATGAGGGTTTCTATTGGCTTTGATGATGAGATCAGTTAATCTTACTTAACTGATTTAATGAATAGCTCATGGTTTTAACGACTTCGACACCGTTTTCTCCAAAATTTTAACTAAATACTTGATTATCAGATGTATCTGTCATTTTCTATTGTAGTCTAATGAGTAATTCTGGACAGGGAGAGATCTCAATAGCTCCCTGTATGGACGGATAAAAGAACCTATCTAATATTTTTAGTTGAGAGCTAATTCTTTTACTTGGGAACTGTTTTCAAAAATAAACGTTTTTTCAAATTTCGCTCTTTTGATCTTTTCCTCACTACTTGTTACCTAATCTCAGCAAAGACAGGTCCCACATTTTTCAGGAGACATGTGATTTTATTGCTCTGAGTCTGACTATTAATAAGCTAAATTGAGAAAGTCTTATTGTCTCTCAAAAATAATTAAGCTTTATCTTAAGGTATATTTCTCTTCGTCTATAAGTTTTTGAATTTCGGCGATTTTCTTATTTTTGACAATTTGCTACATAGTGTTCAATGTAAGCACAGCTCACATCTTTTTTAGGCAGAACACTTTTTTACTATTTCTTTTTTATTACCGGCGTTGTGGCTCCGTTCTTTTGAGTTTTAATAAATCGATCGTGATTTGATTAATTTATATATTTTTAAATATGACTATTTGTTCTTATTTTCCGTGTCATACTACGACATTAATGAGGGTTTCTATTGGTTTTGATGATGAGATCAGTTAATGTTACATAACTGATTTAATGAATTGCTCATGGTTTCAACGACTTCGACACCGTTTTCTCAAATTTTTAACTGAATACTTGATTATCAGATGTATCTCATTTTCTATTGTAGTCTAATGAGTAATTCTCACAGGTAGAGATCTCAGTGTCTCCCTGTATGGATGTATAAAAGACCCTACCTAATATTTTTAGTTGAGAGCTAATTCTTTTACTTTGAAATTGTTTTCAAAAATAAATGTTTTTTCAAATTTCGCTCTTTTGTTCTTTTACCCACTACTCTTTACCTAGTCTCAGCAAGGAGTGGTCCCACATTTATTCAGGAGACGTATATTTTTTTTACTCTGAGTCTGACTATTAGTAAGCTAAGCCGAGAAAGTCTTATGGTCTCTCAATAATAATTCAAAGTTTTTGAAATTCAAAGTTTTTAAATTTCGGCGATTTTCTTTTTTCTGACAACTTGCTACATAGTCTCTAATGTAAGCACCGCTCAAATCTTATTTCTAGGTAGAACACTTTTTTAGTATTTCTTGTTTTTTAGCGGCGTTGTGGCTCCGTTCTTTTGAGTTTTAAAAAATCGTTTGTTATTTGATTGATTTGTTATATGTTTTTAAATATATGACTCTTTGTTCTTATTGTTTGTTTCCGTGTCATACTACGACATTAATGAAGGTTTCTTTTGGTTTTGATGATGAGATCAGTTAACCTTGCGTAACTGATTAAATGAATAGCTCATGGTTTTAACGACTTCGACATCGTTTTCTCCAAATTTTTAACTGAATACTTGATTATTAGATGTATCTGCCATTTTCTATTGTAGTCTAATGAGTAATTCTGGACAGGGAGAGATCTCAATGGCTCCCTGTATGGACGTATAAAAGACCCTATCTAATATTTTTAGTTGAGAGCTAATTCTTTCTCTTTGAAACTGTTTTCAAAGATAAACGTATTTTCAAATTATGTTCCTTTCCTCACTACTTGTTACCTAGTCTCAGCAAAGACCGGTCCGACATTTTTCAGGAGACATACAATTTTTTTGCGGATGCCTGTTAAATGTGAATTGATGTTTTTATTGATACTATTTAGACTTTTTAGAATCTGGTATTAATTGTTGCCAATTTTGACATTTTATTAAGCGTTAATAAAAAAACAGATAATGATTCTCCATGGTGGATTTAATTAATTCATTTTCTCCTTAACCAATGCTCCCAGGGGCTCCAATGGAGTTACATAACACTATCTGGTAGTTGATAGCCGATGGTTGACTTTGCCTCTTTTTAATCTTGTTCTTCTTGTTGCAAAGTCGCATTAGGGAAATATCACATCTGCTTTGAGGTGAAGTACAAGTTGATTTTTTAGTTGAGGTTTTAACTGATGTATTTTCATTTTGTTAGTAATTAAAAAAATAGATTTTGAGTTAGACGGGAATTGATGTATTTTTGAAAGGTTTCTTTCTCTTCCTCATTTGGCAGAAAATTAAGTCAAAAATATGAGCGGGGTCGGAACATTATTGAACGAAGTAATATAAACAAGTAATTTTTCATCAATTAATCATTCAGCTAGGCTTTGGGTGAGTATTGTGACGGCATTTTTGTCGACTGGTATTTGTTGCTTTTTGATGTCAAATTTTCGGGAATTCGGTGTTTCATTACATCATATTTGGAACGAAGTAATAAAGTCAAAATTGAGTAGTAAAAATATTGGTTTCAAAACTTTCGAAAAACGCTAAAATCTATTTAGGAACAACTCAAATTAGATAGAATTGAGCCCTAACTTGTTTACTATTCTTTTATGTTCACTTATTCAATAAACTGTTCACGCATTCCTCAATCTAACGGGAATATGTGCTTATAAAACTGACATACGTTTGCAAGGCTGTGTTTCAAAATCCCAACTTGCTAATTAAGTGTTATTTTCTTATGTGACACCTGATATGCTGTTTACAGGTGGGAACATCTCTCTGTATTTCTCTGCCCAGTGGGGCGCCCTTCTCTTGCCATTTACACGCAGATCCTCAAAAAGTGCAACAACACATAGGTCAGCGAGTCTCATAGCTCATCTTGTATTTTCCAACCTAGTCTTTTTGTAGTTAGCTGTATTGACTTTTGACAAAATTATGTTAACGAGCTCCTGTTGCATAACTTATCGATCAAATAAATAGTGTATCTGCGTGGTATTTAGGCAGTTTGAGACCATACCACACACTATTGCTGGATCCAGACCTAGTAAAGGATGCGGGGAGGGGTGGAAGGGATGCAGACTACTCAACTGGTATTTCTGGTCTGATTGGGGCTGCGTGCTGTAGCAAGCCACTTTACCAGATTGCAGCTGATGCAGATATTACTCTGGGCCATGCAATGAAAGTGGCTATGCATCTCGTGTACTGGGAAAGGGCCAAAATTGCATACCCCATCTGTCAGAGCAGGGTAAACAGAATGTGCTCCTTTTTGCAACAAAAATGTGACAGCTTTTGTATTGGTTTTTTTGGCGTATGAAACGACACGACACGTCATCAATGAGGAACATTCAAAGAGTAGAAGTTAGCATGTCTAGAGAAGAAGTTATCATGATAGACCGGAAATATTTTGAGCCTTTTGTATTAATGGCAGATTTAAGCATATTGTGCTTCTTAATAGCCGCACATTGATAGCTGGGGCTATTATTGGCCCTCTCGTTTTTTTCGACTCGAAGAGGAGTATTGGTTTTCTTGAGTTTTTTTACCGGAAGTACTATTCATTCAGACGGCGCTTTGACCTAAAAGCAAAAG
>NC_134476.1:42684156-42762043 GCF_964194025.1 Convolutriloba macropyga
TGATTATATTAGTCTTGTGGTCTTTTTAACGCGGTTTTTTATGTGACCCATTTGGCTTTTCGTCCTCAAAAACAGGATAAACTGGGAGCGCCCGGAGGGCATTGAATGCTCTTAGAGCCTCTGCTCGTACTATACTCAAAGTATGCAACTAAACCAACTGTTTCGGAAGCATAAATTCATGGTGTGAAGGATAGAACCCACCCTCACCCACTTACCCCCGGCAATTGAGCGAAAGCTGGTCAAGCTAACCTATCTCGACTGTACCTAGCGACTGTCGAAGCTAATCGCTCGCCAGTCGTTCGAGAGCAATTCGCTTGATGTTAGTCGATTCTGTTTTTGTTAATCGTTTTCAACACTCAAAATAAAAAAAATTTTCCGATCCGTTTCTACAATAGTTTATCGGTTTTGACAAAGTATTTCACTAGTTTGAGTCTTTGAATTCTGTTTTACTCTTTAGTTTTGAAAACAGATTGACTTTTTTATTCTATTGGACGTCCAATCCTTAGTAATTCAATTTGCTTGTTTTTACTTCAATGTCTCGATTTAATTTTCAACTTTCAAAAGTAGGAGGATGCCTACTACTATTGTTACTTTTTTTACAATGCGTCTAACACCTTCACAACCTAATCTTAACTTTTTTGTTTGTCGCAAATAGCTATACTGATTAGTTACCATAACAGTTTGAGCCTGTTTTCCTTAGTTTTTTTAAAAATTCTTTTTTGTTATTTTGTTTGACTGAATTCAACTCTGACGTGTATGGAATTACAATTATAATATTTGTGATTGATATTTGTTTTTGAAATGGTTGAGTACTTACTGCAGCCATTGATTTCCTTTGTTTTTGCCTTGCGATGTTTTTGTTATACAATTGTGCAATTACCAATTGGGTTTTGGCGGTTTTTTTCTCCAATTTTTCGAATTATTCTGTTTGTTTGATGGTGTGATTTATTTTCTGCGCGTTGTTTGGAGTTTTTATTTGGTGATTTGGTATTTCAAATGTTTTTAATTGCTCTCAAACAAAGTTTCTAGCAATTATAAATGCGATTTTTTGTGTGACCCATTTGGCTTTGTCCTCGAAAACAGGATAAACAGGCAGCGCCCGGAGGGCATTGAATGCTCTTAGAGACTCTGTTCGTACTATACTCAAAGTATATAACTAAACCAAACTGTTTTGGAAGCATAAATTCATGGTGTGAAGGTTAGAACCCCCCCACCCACTTACCCCCCGGAATTAAGCAAAAGCTTGTAAAGCTAGCCTATCTAGACTGTACCTAGCGACTGTCGGAGCTATTTTCTCACCAGTCGTTCGAGAGCAATTCGCTTGATGTTGGTCGGTTCTGTTTTTTAGGCGTTTGAAACACTATGAAAATTTTTTCGGATCCGTTTCTACAATAGTTATTGGTTTTGGCGAAGTATTTCAGTAGTTTGAATCTTTGAATTCTGTTTCACTCTTTAGTTTTGAAAACAGATTGACTTTTTTTTACTGGACGTCCAATCCTTAGTAATTCAATTTGGTCGTTTTAACTTCAATGTTTCCATTTGATTTCCAACTTTCAAAAGTTGGAGGATGCCTACTACTATTGTTACTTTTTTCTTACAATATGCCGAACACCTTCACAACGTAACCTTACTTTTTCTGTTTTTCGCAAATAGCTAAACTGATAAGTTACCATAACAGTTTTAGCCTGTTTTACTGTTTTTTTTTTACCGAATTCAGCTCTTACTTAAGGAATTACAATTATCATATTTTTGAATGAGATTTGTTTTTGAAATGGTTGAGTACTTACCGCTAAATTTCTTAAGGATAGGTTTTGGTAATGAGCAATTGTTTGTCTGAGTTTTAATCTGCTTCCGTCGTCTTTATTCTGATAAAATTAAATTTTGCAATAGTTTGATTTATTTTTAATAAAGAAATCAAGAAGAGATGTATAAGTTAGCTTCTTTGAAATTTGTTTTCTGGCCAAAACAAGAAATTGTGTTTTTCTTTGACCCTAATTTTATCTTTTTTAATAACTAAGTTCAGTTTCCTAGACTTTTATCTGCCTTATGCTTTTCCAATGTGCGTATTGTGTTGCAGTGTTCGGATATGAGACGTTTATTTGTTGACAGTTATTAACATAGTTGTTTTTTGCCTTTGGAGCTGATTATTTTGTCCATCCGAAAAATTTTTATCTTCACAATTTGTTCACCTTTACCAGATATGTCACTAATGGAAGAAAATTTCCAATTTTCAAGTTTTCGTATTGAGTTTTATCTCTACAATTGTAATTGGATTTTGATCTGAGCCGATTTCTTGTTTGCTTTGACTTTGATCTGAGCGCCTTTGTTCTTTGTTATTTGGTTGCTGGATGATGTCAATGCTATAATTTTTCCCGGTACGATAATTGTTTGTTTTTATCAAATCTTTTATTTGTTCCTAGTAAAGATTAGTCGTCTTTAGACAGCAAATTAAGGTCTTGGCAGCAATTACGGTTTTGTTTTAGGAGGTCCGACGTTTCGGGTTGCTTTTGGAGTTCTTCTGGCTATGCTTTTTTCCGTCTTCTCACGCTCTTTCTTCGATTTGCATTTGTTCTCACAAAGCTGAAAAGTAAAATCTTCTGAATGACTTGTTCTTTTAACTATGGGCATTTGGACGCGTGACGTCGTTTCTCTCTCTCTCTCTATTAAATGTTTTGTGTCATTTACATGATTTTGATCATATGTGGCTTACCTCAATCAAGAAAGTGACTTTTTGTTTTAATTATTAAATGTTTTAATTAATTCAAGGACAAAGGAACTTTTTTGGTTTTTTGAGGGGAGCCTCTGTGTCTGTTTTATGTGTATTATACGGCAGGCAAATCTTTCTCGCTACTATTCCTCATTAAGAGCTCTTAGAGCCTTACTATTGTCTAAGAATGGGATACACCAAAACTGTTTTAGGAGAGAATTTAATATTATTATTTAATATTATTATGGGATACACCAAATTTATTATTATTATTGTTATGTTTTAGGAGAGAATTTCATGGTGTGAAGGGCAGTTATTAATAATCTTAAAGGTTGACCCCCTCATTTACCCCCCTCCCCACAACCAACTCAACTCCCCCTCCCTATCATCATGCCCCCAGTCCACCCTCATCAACCTGGCGGTTTGGATCCTCCTCTGCAGCCCCCAACCCTATGTTTTACATTTCTCAATTATTCAGATAGGTTGAAAATTCTATATTTTTGAACGTCTATTAGTGGAGACGTCACTCCATCAGTTATTTGTTTTACACACATGCGAAAAATTACTGTGTATTTTGTGAAAGAATTTGTGAGTATTCAATATTATAGACGGTGGGGACTTTGACTCGATGAGTAGAGTACCTTTCTCGGAATCAGCACTAGTTGACCAAAGAGGGATAGACGACACTACTACTACAGAAACTGCATTGGAATCAATTGGGTCATCGTGCGTACAGCCCTCATTAAGTAACACGGCATTGCAAAACACGGGCGTCCGATCGGTGCTTTATTCACTAGATGGGAGTGTTCACGTGGATGCACTGGCATATAGATTGAATAGAAGCATTGTTACTCTACTTGGGGAACTAAGACGTTTAGAGCAAAGTGGAGAGATAATCTGTTGCTACAGAATTGAAGAAAATAGAGAAAAACAGCCACTTAACAATCACAATACTTATGCTCAAACTTGAACCTTAAGTGCTTTCTGCTGTCAATTTAAGAATCAGCTTATTCATGGAATTCAAAAATGTCCTGATTTACAAATAATTGCTTTATTGAATTTTTGATTAATTATCGGAACAGTGATTTTATAAAAATTAAACTATTTTGACACCATAATACAGATGTTGCATAATTAACAAAACACAACTGGCAGATTGCCTGAAAGTAGCCGCAATAGCTTCGTAGATCTGCATTCTCAAGAAGACAGTAAAAGAAACAGTAAAAAACTTATTAAATGCCGAGATGTTATATTTTGATTAAGTCTCTACTAGCTGCTCTCTAATAATCTTCAATTAGAGTGGCACTCACTCACTCGACCTTCTCTTTGAATTAAAGTAATGAAAAGTCAATTTCGAGAGAGAAAGTCATTTTTGAGAGTGAGGAAAGATGTGTGACCAAAAACTTAATCGCGCGAATGAACAAAAAAAATCGCTCCACAAAGAGTGAAAAATGACGTCACGCACGCAATTCAGTTGAAGTTGTTTGAGCGAATGATTAAAAAGCAGATTTAAAGTGATTGTGATATCATATGTTCGTAACAAAAATCGTGAAATAAAAAAACAGCAGGAAAAGACCTCACATAAAGATTTTATTGACTAAACAAAAAAGTAGACCTAGAATGGGCTATGGACGGATTGGGAAAACCAATAAGAAGAAATCCGATGAAAAAATTGAAAAAAGAAAACAGTAAAAATTGAAGTCAAATTGCCGTATGCGAACACAAATAGCACAATCGAGATAGCGCGTTTTTGTTCAAACGCCGTGTTCTCACGCTGGCTAATAATTAGAGTGAAAAATTTACGCGGCATAAACACTCTCGCTTTTTCGCTTCACTCCTGTAGCAAGCCAAACGTCTAAAAACAGGCTAAAAACCGAGGAAAAAAGAAAAGACAAAATAAAAGAAACCTGTCAAATTCTTCATTGTCTAAAATTTCTCATTTATCCTTAAAATCAGAGTCTCAATAGATGTTTTCAACAAACTTTAAGAAGCAGTTTCTGTTTATTCGTTGAGCAACAACACGACACTCAAAGGCCCGAGAAAACCCTTAAAACAAGAGAAAAGTAAAAACTACAAAAAACTGCAGAATTTGGAATTGGTTTCTTTATTTACAAAAAATATCAAACCTTTAATTGTTATCACTTTGTAACAGTAACCCTACAACAAAACCTCTTGCAACAATTGGATATGAATAATACTCCGAAAGGCTGAAAAAAAAAGAAAAAATAGAAAAATTAAGCAAAGAATTGTTCAATTATAGACTTTTTCAACTAAATCCGACTTCAAGTAATAATAACAAAATAAAGGCATGAACATTCAGCAGATTATTAAATGAAACTAAAAACCCCTGACATTAAAAACCTGAAGAGGAGTACAAAAGCGGCTAAAAAAGCGTCAAAAACGGTGAAATCAGAAAAATAGCAAATAGCTCAAGATTGCATATAAAGCTCTAATATGACTGAGATGATCAAAAGTGCTCCCAAACAAACAATTACTTGTTAATACGGTTCAGAACAACTTTTATCCGAAAAATTAAAAGATACCCAGAAGACTTCCCGAAACTGCTCGGATTTGAAAATTGACTATCCTAACTGACATAGTAAACCTCCTTAATAATTATGTTAATCAGTTTGAAACAATGAAAGGCAAATTAGCAAGTTAAAACTAACTGACAACTATAACTGATAAAGAATCTAATTTAAAAAAATTATTACCAATTGCGGCCCCAAAAATGCCGAACATGATCTAAGTAATTCGCTCACTTAGCATGAATTTTTCGCACCTACTTTTCTCGCTCGCAGCATGAGTTGTAAATCACGCTATCATTTCTTTGTTCTTCAATTTGTTCCGTTTGACCAAAAACACTTAGTTTTCACGTGCGGCATTAACTTATACATCCTGTTTTGAATAAAAATAATCAATGTTTGTAAAAATACAGCACCTCAATACAATTCAAAATCTTTGAATTGTAAAAAAAACCAAGAGGCCAATAATAGCCCCAGCTATTGCTTTGCGGTTATTTAACAGCAATTGGCTACATCAAGAAGTGGATCGCTAGTGATTTCTAATTTAAGTGATTGCCTTGAGGACATTGCACCTTGATTGCTATGTCATGTTGCCTCTCAGAACTGGTCTTGCGCTGAGTTGACTTGTCGCCTTCATCTGAAAATTTTTCCATTGTGTTCACTTGAGCTCCGGCGTTCGTGTCTCTTCCATGAGGTGAATCGTCGTTGAGAGAAGAGTTTCCAGAATATACAGTCGCAGTTTGATGCATGTGAGCTGACGCCGTTTTTCTCTGTCTGCTTGTAGTGCTGGACTTGTTTGATGAAGTGGAGGGGGACTGTAACAGAGGAGCGTCTTCTATTTCAATCGAGACTTGGCGTGAACAGGTGAGAGAATCCAAGCTGGTTTCGCAAATTTTACTGGGCGATCGATCCACTGACGAGGAAGAGGAACAGTTGCGCTTGCAACATTGAGAAGAAAGCTGGAATGGATAGGTGGGTTGGAACTGGTAAGAGATTGGAACTGCACTGTCTGATATTTTGCGCCTGGGAAGTGAGAACTTACTCTGTTTGTGTTTCCCAAATACTCCATTGGATGGAAAGAAACAAGTGGAAGACGAGCCACTCTCAGTAGAGTTTTGGCTGTCCTGGGAGGTCATGAACTTCCTGCACATGTTGGATATTTTGGGGGAGAGTGTCAATGGGCTGTGGAAGGGGTTGGGGGAAGGAGGGGGTGAAAGGTTGGGAGTTGTGAAAAGTCTATTTGATGATGCGTTACTGTGTTGCCGACCAGTTGTGGGTGTTGAGGATTGTGGTGAATGAAGTTGTGGAGACAATGTGCTGGATTGAGAATGTCCCAAGTATTCGATGCTCAAATTGGGGAAGCTGTTGCTACCAAATGACTTTTCATGCCCCTCAGCTTCTGAAACCGAGACACAAACTCAACAAATTATGACAAAAAATAAGACTATAAAAATGAAGTAAATTGTCCAAAAAGCCGACAGATGCTCTAAAAGAACTGAATATTGACTTTATGGCCACTAGGATTGAACAATTTATCCTGTTCGTGAGGACATAAAATGATCGGTCAAACAATTGCCTAAAACTTCGTTTTTGAGCAGTTATGAACCATTTATCCTGCCTGAACAAATTATCATGATCCAAAGTGTTTTTCCACATAACTTAACATCCTAGCTACAAATAGTTTCTTCAGAACAGACTATCAAGAAAAACTGAAAGATTTTGAAGGCCGGACAATTACTTCAAAATCGAGTTAGAAATTTTTAGATCGTGCCAGCCATATTGCTCCCCATAAACTTTAAATAGTGTTGGGGTATTCTTATTTGCTGTTGATGCTTGCCTTGCCACTTTTCGATCGGCAATGGAGAATGGACGATGCTTATTATGCTTTTTTTACTATCAGATATCCCACATATCTAAGTTTCACTTCTGATTGTGAAACCTGTCCCAGAATCAAGTGATGAAACACCATTAGGGACAATTTCATTTAATTTGGTCAACTGAACGTAAAAGTTAATGTATATTTCGCATGAAAACGTTTAGTCTAGTTGCAAACAAAATTTGTGAAAACATGATTTTAATAAGTGAAGTTCTAGTGCGCTACAGAAAGAGTAAAAATGGTTACAAAAATGCTTAATTTATTGGTAGAAATTGAGGATAATTTTGTCATTTAGAAAGTTCCACGTTAATTTCTGATCAGAAACTATGCATACAAATCGTTCAGGTTAAAAAGGTAGTTTCCAAACTTTTTTTGATAAGAACGAAGAGGTTTTTAGTTGACCAAAACGCTCAAACGTTTTCAAAGCCGTGGCTGCAATTTAAAGCTAAATGTGAATTTTTCAATAGATCTTCCATTGTGTTATCGAGCTTGAAAAGCTAGTTTAATATTTGTACAAGATTGCTAATTTGAAACAGAGAGCTTCCAGCATGGCAACTTTTATTCTTCATATTGGTCGGGTCAGTCATTAGAAACTTTCCAGTCTTAATAACATAAAGCTGACAGACTGCAAATACCTGCAAATCTTAGTAGACCTGCACACTAAAAATGCTATGCGAAGAATGAGAGCTAAAATTTAGAGAAGAACTGGTGTTTTCTATAAATTAAAGTGATGTCTGCGGTGAATAGAATAATAAACTGCATCGTTTAGCTTCAATTAACTTTCAATTAGCGTATACCCATATAAGTGACTCATTCTTCAAACGCAAGCAATGCTCAATTTGAGATTGAGGTAGATCACGAAAACCGAATAACAAATTCGAACGAATGAACCAAAAAACTCCCGTCTACAAAAAGGAAAATGACGTCACGCACGTAGTGCGGTCAAAAATTTGGTATGGTTGGTAAAAAACTGACTATAAGTGAGCGTGATGCGGCTGGTTGTAGCGAAATGTTAACGAAGAAATAACAAATATAGCAACGCACAACACAAACTATCGTTCACAGAATTTTCTAGACTTTAGCAAACAAACAAACCTAGAAAAGACTAAGAATGCTTTTGAAAAACTCTGTAACAAAATCTCGGAAAACCATTAAAAACAGAGAATAAATAGCCCCACATAAACAAAAAATCCATTATCGAGACTGAATCCATTCAAGGGGGAAACGAGAGCATAGAGCATGTTATAACAAAACTGAAACTAAAAAAATGAGGGAGAGCTAGAGACTGACACGCAAAAAAAAAATAAAAAAGTTTCTTCTAAAATGTTGATAAATATGTTTCATTTTGCGAAGGAAGCTCGATTGTAGAAAAGGACAAGAAAGACAAATCTTTTTTGTTGCTGCCCGGGCCGATGTTTCACTCTTAATCCACCCCTAATTAGCTCTTTACACTCTTTTCCCCGTTATCATTGGGGAAAATCCTCGGCTCGGCTGTCTTCAAGTTATATTATACCTGGAACTTGTTGTTTTATTGTTGCCATGGCATCATTTGCTGATTGTTGGTGTTGGTTGATGTTATTGCAGTTGGGATTGTTATACTGGGTAGTACTGTCAGCTGCAGATTGGGCTATGCATCTGCGGGGCAGTTGAGGAGTCACTGAGTGAATGAGTGCTCCCCCAACTCCACTTGGTGAAAGGGGTGTAGGGTGAGCAGTCATGCCAGCAGACATGTGAGTAGTGGTTGCTCCACCATTACTCATGCTATTGCACTTCACTCCACCTCCACTGGTTGTCTGAAACAAATGCTGCCACTCTCAAAAGCATGCCCTAGTAATATTCTGTTCTCTTATATGCTCTAAAAATTATTGTTTTCAAACGTACGAAAAATCGTTCGACTTTAGTTATAGAAAAACGGCAAATATCCTTACGGTTTTTCTTCCGTATCGTCGGTATGCTCGTTTTCAAAAACTCAAGAAATCGCCGGTATCCACGGTTTTAATTTAAACGGCGGAAACAGCCAGTATGTTCGAATTCATACCATTAGGAATCATGAGAGAACGACTTACCCAATTGATTTCTCATGATATCAAAACTCCGTCAATGTTGATTAATGAACTGAATACCCATCAATGCTCAAGTTCCATTTTTAAATTTTACTTGGAGCATTCTTTCCTAAAATTCTTCCTATCCTCTTCTCTAAGTACGTTTAAAATTTGTGGCAACAATAACTTTTTCCTACAGTATAAACAGAAAACTCGCATTTTCATATGGAAACAAAACGGCGATTTCTTACTTTTCAAACTCAACATACCGACATGTTCCAACGATTGAAAGCGAAGATATCAAACGATTGTTTCTTTCGTTTAAAAATTGAAGATACAGAATTTCACGAAAACGTTCCAGATCCATTTCGTGCAGTTATTGTTCGGTTTTCCGGACTAGGGAGCTCGCTATATATTCATATATGTCAAATGTCACGTTAGATGACAATATACCCGATGCCAAAAGAGCCAATGTGCCATTTTACCCAATTCTTTCCTTTTGATCTTTTCGTCCAATGATCCAATTACAAATTAGCGCTCGGTATTTCAAGTACGTATTACATAATTAAGCGGATAATTTAATCTCCTGTTTGCTGGTGATAGTTTCATTTCAAGTCCCACTGGCCGCTGAGGCATGGCCATTGCCCGCGAAGCATGGCCCAATGCATTAGCTAATAACAATAATGAATTCAACAAAAAATAGTTACAACCACCACGGTAGCCCCAGATTAGGGGAAAATCAGGTTTTATAATAAATCGACTGTTTAGGTGAGACAAAGGATTTTTGAATCGGGCTACTCTGTTGAAGTAATCGAATGCTCTGGCTCAAATAAGCTAAATTCGATAAAGTGTTATTAATAGGTTGACCAGATAAGTCATTATTGTACACGGCGAACAAAAACACAGCAAATTTTGATCACTTAGGACCCCCGCTTGAGATTGTTATCGGGGATGAATTCTCATCTAAAGTTTGATGAAAATTATCACAATATAATAAAAATTGAGTTACTGTTGAATGTTTTTGCCGAAAACTATGTTGCTCAGTGCAAAGCTTCCATTCGACAGTCTTTTTAATTTGTTTGTACTCTATTCCTTCAAAAACTATAGAAATTGCCCAGAGCATTGCAATTGTTCGGTAATTTTTAATTTCCATTTTCTACCATTTTTGTGATGAGGGCGCATGTGTACGGTTTTGCAGACATTGGCAAATTGACAAGCGTTAAAATTGCAATTAAATGTTTATATATATATATATATATATAATTCCGTTTATGACGTACGGTCTGGCTTTTAAGGAGTGATGGTGTTGTCTGATCATAACAGCTGGTGCCAAATTTAATTTGTGATATGTGTGCTAGCACATCTTTTGCGTTGAAGTGAATACATCTAGAAAAATCTCCGGCTTGACTGTTTCAGGCACACTATTGTCAAAGTTATTTTCAATGAAAACTGAAGAAAAATGCTCGATGAAACATTCCGCAATTTGTTTAGAGCCTTTTACATCTTGACGTCTAAGATGTATTTTCTCGGTGGAAGTTTGCTCTCGGTTAAGTTTGCACAAAACTTTGTATGCATCGTTGTTTGCGCAAATACGGGAACCCTCGATAAAATGTTGTTTGTCCTTAAGCAACGAATAATTCAATTCTACTCAAAAACTTTTAATGTTCTCTGATCTTTTTATTTGCTTTCCTTAGAGTCTTCAACTTGTTTTCTGTGTGTACATTTTGGGAAAACATGCAAGATGGTGCCTCGTTTCGATACGTGAGTTGTTGTCTGTTCGCGAGCATTATAAAAACTCTTATAAAAACAATTTAGCAGGTCATTGGGACACGTGTTCAACGTAATGGGAATTTCAAAATGTGATATGAGTAATTGCCAATCTGGTTTGTCGATGTTGAGTTCTTAGATTATTGATTTTCTGCTGGACGGACAAATTAATCCGAGCTCTTTAATTTGTTTTTCGTTTTTCATAGCAGTTTTTTGCAAATAACGCTTAGGACGAACCGTAAGTGGGTGAAATAACTCTGTGTATACAAATCATTGTATAAAAAAATTACATCACCATTCATAATTTTTACTTTTTTCTGAATACTAGAGTCGAAAACCGATTTCAATCTAAATAAAATTATACATAGAGCTTCGTAAATCAGTATCAGAAAATCGGTTGTTGCTGTTTTGTGGAGGCTTGTACGTGATGATTTTTTAAAACCACGTCGTTCAGAAAAAAACAGAACTTCATTAATGATTGAGCAATTGGTTCTACTCGTTCCTTATCGTAGCTGATGAACTCCTCAAAAGAAGTTGTTCCCGTACCACCTTTGTTTTTGTCAGCCATTCAATAAATGATCAATTTGTTTTGATTTTCGATTTTTAGTATTGTCACTTCTTTTTGAAGAGAGCTGTTTTTCTGTTTAGTAGATTTTCAAATTCATTTTTTTGTGAACATTTCTTACGCTATCGCGTATTTCGATTTTGAATGAATCTAATTCAGATTTTAGGATGTTTTTCAAAACTTTTTCATGAGATAAATAATCTTTAATGTTTGATTGATCTTGGGGAATCATGACTTGAGTTTGACAATAACACTTGCACAAAAACATTCATTAATGTTTTCCAGTATTCTAAAATTTTCTTCTGACAGGTCTGTGCAGTTAATAAAAACCACTTGAGACACTTGAAACATTGTATGCCAAATTCAGTACCATTGTTTCTACATATGCTGTCTTGAATTTCTCTGCAAGACGTTTTTCTTGTTTGAGCTTTTTTGTGATGCATTTTTCCTTTTAAACTGTCCAGTGGCACCTCACCTAGGGGACAGCTCAAAACTACACTCTTGGGGTGTCTCAATGCTAAAAAAAATTTAGGGGGACGGTTCTTCTTTTTAAAATCAATAAAACAACCAAATAAATAGAATGATCTGACAGGATATATTGAGTTCTATTTCTAGCGTATGCAGTGTTTTTGCACCCCAAATTAACGTTCAGGACGCAAAAAATAAAGTTTTCTGAAAATTATTTTACGATTATTCTTTGACATATCAAAGTGGCTATTTTGTCACATTATGGATATTGACATTGCGTGTTTAGTCCTAGCACCCAAATATCCATGTATGAGTCAAAAAGTTTTTACTTGCCACACTCATATTTAATTGAGAATTCATTGGGAGAAGACGCCGCCATTCAAGCCAACAGTATATAGGAATTGAAGTGATTGCTGTGGAGACATCTAATGTTAGGTTCGAATACGGCAAATGAAGATCAAAATAAGAATTAGCCGCATTTTAGCAGTTACACTTTCACGTAAAGTGGAGACGACAATTTAGCAAAGGCAGGGAGTGCAAAATGCGAGATGTGAATGTAGTTTATTTTTTGCAGCGAAAACTTTTTCATCGCTTTTCGGCTTTTGTTTTTTGATGTTATTCCTAGACCCGGAAAATAGCTTGATATGGAATAAAAAGATCTTTTCCGTTTGTGCCCCCCAGGCTTAGTGGGCGCATATTATTTGCGCTTTTCCAGACGCACTTGCCATATTTTTACATAGTAGTTTACTAATGGCATGTGCTCTGTAACTGGGGGCGCATAACGTACTGGGGGGGGGGGGGGGAGGCATAAACGGAAAAGATCCGGAATAACTAACAAAAATGATTAGCTCTGAAGAGCTGACAAAATTTTAGAGGCGCGGGTTGAAAGAGCCTCAAAACGTACAAATCAGAACTGCCACTTGGAGAATTGTCAATTAATGAAACAATCTGACTATCATAAGTTTTCAATGCACGTTTCACTCACGTGCACATTTTAAAATTCCGAAAGTCTGCAGTGCCAGAAGTTAAAATGCCAGAAGTTGCTACTTAGCCAGACGTTGAATTTCGTTGACTTTCGTCATTTTAAAACGTGCTCGTTTCGCGTTTGAAGCATGGTTAAGTGACTCTGCAGAAGTCACTTCGAAATTCTGACTTAATATCTCGAACTGCTTCGCGGTTCTCGATAAACGCCAGAAGTTATCAGTGACTTCAAGCAGAGTCACCTAACCATTACTTAATTATTTATCAATCTTGGTTTGATTTAAGTTCATTCTCTAAGTACAGTTTTTGTTTAACATTTGAGGTGTCAGTTTTTGGATCTATTCTGTTAAAAAGAGAAATAATCCGTAAAAATATTGGATCTCAGGAAAATTGCACGAAAAATTAATCGAAACTACTACTAATGACCTGATCGGCTTATCATGGTTAGAAAGCTGAAAGAGATGACAAAAGTAGAAATGAAAAAATCTTAATTTTGTAAAAGCTAAGGAAATTTTATGGTTTTGTTAAGGAAATTTGGTTTTGAGGAATGGACAGTACGTTAACTTACCTAATATAACCCAACTACATAGCCCTATAGACTTTATTTATTTTTGTAGAATTTACTTAGTTTGACTTTATTATCCGACCTGAGTTTGAGAAATAGAATGGATTATTGTAAGCACGTTTAACTCAAACCAACAGACTGTACGGGTGTATTGTTGAACGGAAGCAGACCACAAACAATCGAACATCAAGCAAAAATATAGATTAAAAAGAAACGAGTATTGTTCCTGTTATGTAGTGATATCATCATATGTGCGTTGTATGTCGAGTACCGTGTCTACTTTCAACTTCTTCACTTTACCCTGGGAACTTTATCTGCCCGACTCAGTCTCGAACCACCTTCGGATGGTGCTGCTTTGACTACTTCTTCTTCTTAGCTTCGAACGCCTACACCACGGGGCTACGCCCCCGGTTAAAAGCGCATAATCAGCAGCTTATGAACTGCTTTGTGTTGTTGAGCGGACTTATTTCTTAGAACAAAAACGTTAAAATGAGCATCGAAAGGTGTCGGAACAAAAACGTGTTGAAACAGTCTAATAGTTACTTGATCATGTTGATGATGTGTTTCTGTCTCATCCTCTGTACTCATACCAGTAGCAGCTGTCAGGAAAGTTTTCAACTGACTCGCTATCCGGCTGCTCTTCCTCTGGTTGGGAGAAGCCTCACAGCTGTTCACATTACCCACAACTCCCCCTCCCCCAACAGGGCCAGTCGCAAAATGCTGTTGGTTGCGGTGAGAGAATGTATCCCACTTGACCTGTTCCTTCACTCCAAGCAGAGTGTTCTAAATAAATTCCCCCACGAAATTATAGCGCCCCCCATAATGGTATGTTTACCATGATTGGTGGTGGTGGGAGGTATAGGTTATCTGAGCACTAAGCCGGGGGGGGGGGGGGGGGGCTATAATGGGAAAGACCCAAATTTTTAATTGGTTTCTGTAGTCTGTAGTCCATCATTGTTTGATACTAGACGAGATTTGCTAGCTGTAACCCAGATTGCTGTTTTTTAAACATCTAACATTCTAAACAACTTGGTTGATCACTACTATCATGGTTCTAATTAACTTAGTTACATTAACCGATGACTAGGGTTTAATTTCATAGTCCATCAATTACTTCTTTAGCGTCCGTCTTTTCAAATACTTATTGCTCTCTCTTCGCCCTTTCGCCTACTCTGATAAGTTTATTTTATAAGTTGCCTTATCAGATCTTACAGTATAAAAACTCAGATCAATCACTGCAGATGTCTCTCATTGGGTGAAAAATAGTTAAAGGCTCTACCCGGAACGAGTTTCAAGTCTTCATCAGTACTTCTCCATAGTGAAATAGACGTCTTGGGTCGGCTGATCAGTACTGATTACCTCTTATTTCAAGTCTTAAGACTTGACTCAAGACCTGCCCAGTCTAAAAAGTGACATGATCAGAGCCCTGTTACAGTACTGATTCAAGACTTGCAATAAGACCTTCTCAGTGCTGATCAAGACTTGACGTTCAGTTCGGGCAATGATTCAACAATTAGATATCCTTCATGATTGTTGCTCCAAAGCTCTTCATCCGACGTGGGCGAGTTATTGTGAATGATAATTGCATTTATAAGCGAGATTGCCTTTGCATGCTGGTACATGACTAATGAAAACTGAAAATCATGCTGGGTTCTTAGAACTTTAGTTTTAACGCCATAAGGACTATACGCTGAGGAATCTTATCGCACTATATGAAAAAAGCTCTAAAAGGTTGTAACTTAAATGTACAACAAACTTTCACATCGTATTATTTGTCATTCCAAATCCGATGAAAATCTCTTATGCGAAATTAACAGTGTATTTGAAAGTAATGACAGTTATATGAGGCAAAACATGCTAACTTTAAACAGAGATAAAACAAAAATTGTGGTTTTTTTCAAAAAATGGTGAATCAAAAATAGAACAATTTCATTATAATGGAATTTTTATAGAGCCAAAAACAAGTTGTCGTTAATTAGGTATAATGATTGATAACAATCTAAATGTTGACATTCAGCTGAACAAAACGTTAACAAAAATGGCAAATGCTATTAGGTCAATTTACTTAGGAAGACATTTTCTACCACTAAAAGCAAGAATCGGTTTTTTTAAATCACTTTTTTTGTCCAATCTCAATTTCAGTGCAATTTTTTTCAATCGTTGTCGGTTATGTATGTCACTTCAAAGAGTTAAACATAACCGACTAACGTCGGGAGAATTGCTCTCAAACGACCGGCGAGCGGTTGGCTTCGTCAGTAGCTAGTCACGGGGGGGGGGGTGCACTGGGGGCTGATGGGGGCAACACTGGGTTGGGGGGGCAACAGCGCGGTGGGGATGAGGGTCAACGGGGGGGGGGGGGGGGTTCTCAACCTCTCAGAACCGCCCTTCACACCATAAGTATAAGTATGTCTCCAAAACAGTTTGAGCTGAAACAGAGCTGAAAGGCTCTAAGAGCACTTAATGCCCGCTGGGCGCTACCTGTTTTTATCCCGTTTTTGAGGACGAAAAGTCAAAAGCGTCAGACGAAAAATCGGTCAAGCGAAAAATCGCATAAAAAAAGATCAACAGGAATAATATAATTGCTACAAACTTCGTTTGAGAGCAATTAATAAACAAATAAATTGGGGAATAAAGGTTTGCCACCGGCGCAAAAAGTTTGACAGTGCAAGAGATCTATTATTGAAAGACAAAATTTTACCAGCAGAGCTTTTCATTAAAAAAGTTTGTCTTCTTAAATTTTTTGACCTCCTCTCAGAAAATATAAAGAGAGCAGTCGAGAAACAAAAAACTCCTCTTTCAGGATTCTTGTAAAGTACGAATTGACCAACAACTGCAGAACTGTCCAGTTTTTTTTCCAAAGAATAAGTGCCAATCCAAATGGAGTGACAGGTCACTGATCAGAAATTTTTCTAGGAAGTGGAATAATTTGCCAATTGAAATCCGAAAAGAGAAAACTAAAAACAAATTTAAGGAAAAACTAAGCAGCGAAATGGTCAAACTGCATGAACGTGTTCCAATAGATAGACAAGTAAGAGGCTTTTGGAATTTTTTCTTCTGAAGTATAAAGACCAAACTATTCAAATATTTACGAGGCGATTTTGAATATTTAAATATTTAACCAAACGTTTTTGTTGTGGTTGTAACTTTAAATTTACATTTTTGAAGATTAAAAAATAAATTAAGGTTTGAGACTCTGATATCTGTACAGTACCTTTGCATTGTTGATGCCAATGATCCAGACCCCGGCATTGCTTGGAGATCCGACATTGACTAAGAATGCACTAGTTGCCACGCCACACTCGTTCACGTAAATGACTGTAAAGTTGGCGCTTGTGGGCAAGGCAGCAGATGCAGTCCCACATGCGTTGGGGGTGGGGGTGTGTTTAGAAGCGGGAGGGGCAGACAAGAGAGGTGAACAGGAGAAGGAGGAGACACTGTTCCCGTTATTGTTGGGCTGCAAATGGTCAACACCGAGATACGTGCATCGTAAAAGATAGTCATGTTGCGATAACTCAAAATTATATTCTGAATCTGTTAGGGGGTCTAAGCAGGTGCAACTACTGTGAAAATGCACCAGTACTGGATTCAAACCAGCATCTCTTACTTGCAAGCCGCCTAGTGTGCTACCCGTTTACACCAACTGGTCTTAAGCTCTCGAACTTGGGCATCTCTTATAACCCGTTCTCGCGTTCTTTCTTGTTCCTCAAGGCTTCATATCTCTAGCCAAGTATACGTTGAAGGGGAGCTACTTGTCAAGCTATGTCAAGCTTATTCTATGCACAATTTACGTTAAGTTGTTCTCTCTCAACCTTCTAAAAGAAGCTAACCGCTCTTTTGTTCATTACATTTTTCGGTCGCTCCGCAGATACAGGTTGTGAGAGGGAATTCAAGAAATATGAAAAATTTGAATTAAATAAGCTATTCAAGGGCAACTCAAGTTGTTTGTCGATCTAAATCACACTCTTAACTTTTAGAACAGTAGTCACTTGTAGCACTTGTTTGATACATATTCGAGAAGAAAACTATGGCCGAACTGCAGATCAAAAACAATTTATTGCCCTAAACAGGTATAGTACAAATGTTCAGATAGCCGCAAAGACGGAGTATACAGACAGGATAGAATGAAAATTATCTTTACTTGTGTTCAACGGAACACCGGTTCAACTTTAACTATTTAATAATAGCTCGCCCGCGATTCTAAATTTTATGCTTCCCAATTGAAGTTTTTAACAATAATTGATTTCCAAATTATGTAGCATACTATTTATATTCTTTACGGTCTGCAAATTGACTTAATACATTTTTAAATTTCATGGGGGAAGTTTGTGTTCTGTTCATAAGACTTTAGTTCTTCAGGTCGATCAATGTTCTAGAGCTTCTTTCACGATCGAGCGTTCACGTAACTCACTTCATACTTCAAATTCAATAATAATATTCCAGTCCCTTTTTTTCGGTGACTTTTCAGCTAGGAAGCTGTCTTTCATTTAATGTCTGAAAAGCTGGTATTAGACTGTTTATCAATTTCCAGAAATAAGTCAACATTTTCATCTGGATTAGATAGTCGATAGCAAAAGTAGGAAACACAGCTTTAAGTTGTTCCGTGGATTCCATCTTTGTTCAGCTGTAGCAAGAGAAAGGTTTTTGTCAAGATGCCAGGAGGTTTTTGTATACCTGCTGGATTAAAATTGCAGAATAGTGCAGAAGACTCACAACGAAGGCCTCTCGAACAGTTATCAGCAGTTAATGCGGATGCATTTCCGAGTTGTTTATATAATTTCTACACAACAGGATTTCGCAGGAGATGCTCTACTTCCTTTTAAAAAACAAGTACATATCTAAATAAACATCTAACTATCTTACTCGTTTTTGACTCTTGCACAGTTTTGCTACCTTCACGAATTGAGCTTATTGTAAATTAAATTTCTTGATTTATTTTCAAAGCAAGGAGTGTATCATTCCAGTGGAGCTTTACAAATTACAGGCGACAGGGAGGCATCAAGTAACATTGTGCCATCCGCACATTGAAAGAATTCGTAGGATTCGTCTATGTATTTTGCCTTTATGCACAAAATGAAAAAAAAAACGTAAGTATTGTCCAGTCCAGAGCACCTTGCTCTAAAAATGTCATTGAAGTTAGTGTGGTTTCAATCAAACGTTTTGTGTCCTTTGAAGTACAAAACTGTTGACTAACTTGGAACTGCTCTCATTGAAACCAACTTGTTAACGTTTTAAACAGAAAAGCTGTTTGTCAATAGAATCAAGATTTTTAAATGTCAATTTATGTCAATTTAATTTCATAGAAACAGAATTGTATAAGAAAATAATCAGTTTTTGCGCGCTTTAAAAAAAACGAACAGTGTTTTTGCTAAGAAATCCATCATTTTGTAAAATTGTTGTTTCATCTGATCCCTAATTAGGGGCTCAATTACTTTAGACAAGCGTGGTGTATTTGATATGGGATGCGAGATATCAGACTCTTCGGGAATTGACATCAATGATGCTCTATTGCTTGTATTGTGTTTTTCGACTACCCTAAATTGAACTTGAGATCATGAAAGAAAACGCAGAAGAAATATCAAATTCAAAACGTGAATGCTGATGCTCATTTATGTCGATAACGCAGCGTTCGTTTCCATTTTGTATATCATGTCCCATCAAGTTGAAATAAGCGAACTTTTCAAAAGCACTGGACAGAGTTCAAAGGTAAAAGTTGGACTTCAAAATATGCCGAGAAAATGAAATGAAGTAGACCTGAGGTTAAAATCGTTGTGCTTAAATCGCAGCCTTGATGATCATTTGCATTATCTGGTATTTTTATAACGTTTGATGATTTCAGCTTTATGGGACAGACCATATAGTTAGTCCCATAAAGTTGCGTCATTATCGAACGTTTCAAAGGTCGAAATTCAATTCTAAGACAAGCAGATAACAGCATTTTGAAAGTTAATTTGCACGTCCGGTGTTTGTCAAACGTTCAATTGCGACGCAACCGTATGGGTCTACACTGGCCTAAGGCCGAGTCAAATTCAGTACTGAGCAAGGCTTTTACAAGTCTCCTTTCATTACAGATTCAGAAGTAAGATCATATCACTTCTTACACTTGTCACTCTTGTGCACGTCTTGTCCAAGACTCAGCAATTCTAAATCCAAGTCCTGGCCAAGACTTTAAAAGTCTGAACCCAGAGTTCAAAAACCATCCAACTAAGCCGAAAAATTGTCGAAAATAGGTCCAGATGACGCGAATCTCTGCCCGAAAAAAAACGAGCGATGGGTCCCACTATATTTGGGCATATGGGGTATCTGATGCTTGGTCACTTATAATTTTTCGAAATCAAATACAAACCAGGCTGGAGTTGTGGTGTTTGTTAGAAGACATAAAAGGCTTACTCATATTAAAAAATGAGCTTGCTATGCGCACTTAAAATAGTTATAGGAGCATCAAGCATAATCCAGTTTTAGGGGGTACCGAAAGCGAAAGTAGAAATCAGACCAAAGTATTGAAAAGAGTGGCACGGGACGTAGATCATGCGATTGCCCTTGAAATAAGTTCTGAAAAAACAATTAAAGCGTCCTATTTTGATAAATACGTCATGAAAGAAAGACAAAATTGCGATGGGTCCCACAACATTTGGTATCTTTGCCTGGCATTTTATAATCAATAATAACCTTAAAAAGTCAGGGTTGGCCCAATAACATGGAACACTAGAACTAACTAAGGTCAACATTGGTTTACGGACTTAAAGGAATTGAGGCAAAATTGGGTCAGTCGGTTCCTGATGCCGGTTGACAGGGCCGCGTTCCATCAAGAAAACCCCTTTGTTTTTCTTTTATTGTATTTTGGTTGGATATGTTTGGTTTATCTGAAAAATTTTTGAAAAAGGTTGTGGCTACTTTTGGGTTGAAACCAAAGGAAACGTTGCGTTTTTCCATATAGTATCCGCATACTATGTCCTTATGTCCTCATAATGTCCTCGAGACTGCTATTTGATGGTTTGGTACCTGATTTTATCCAAGCTGTTTGAGTACACTGTAAAAATTCAAATAACGTGCCCCGTTACAGAAATGTTTCCGAAATTCAAAATTTTCACCTAAACATTTTTGAAAAATTGTTTTGGACTTGGGAATCAACTTTGAAATTTTACCTAAATTTTGAAAAAGAATTGCCAGGTTTATAAGTCTTGTACTAAGAAACGAAATAAGACTTCATTTAGCCTAGTACAGATATAGACTTCGATCTATTGGAGTTCCCTCTATATCATAATGTCGAATAATGTCAAAGTTTTGTATAACTGATCTTGCACTAATATGGCCTAGATGTGCCTGATCATGGGTATTTTTGAACCATGGAATTATTCTGCAGAATGGGACTTTGTTTTTGGTATGCTTTCATCAGCCACTTTGTTTTTAAATATGAGAATGATTATGCGCTTAAGAATGTCTTGCATGATACGAACTGTTTAATCTGTGTAACGCAGGGACATTAATGGACCAGGGACTTAATATATATTAAGAGCCTATTTGTTTGTATATACAAATGTATATGTACATATCTTCTTCTTTCAACATCATATCTGTTAACACGCTCATTGCCTCATTTGTAAAAAATTTCCAAGATTCTCGACTTCTGGCAACATGGATGATGGAGCTGGGTCTTCCCGGAAATCCATGTCCTGGCCAAGATTTTAAAAGTCTGAACCCAGACTTAAAAACCATCCAACTAAGCTTAAAAATTGTCGAAAATAGGTCCAGATGACGCGAGTCTCTGCCCGAAAAAAACGGGCGATGGGTCCCACTATATTTGGGCATTTGGGATATCTGATGCTTGGTCACTTATAATTTTTCGAAATCAAATACAAACCAGGCTGGAGTTGTGGTGTTTGTTAGAAGACATAAAAGGCTTACTCATATTAAAAAATGAGCTTGCTACGCGCACTTAAAATAGTTATAGGAGCATCAAGCATAATCCAGTTTTAGGGGGTACCGAAAGCGAAAGTAGAAATCAGACCAAAGTATTGAAAAGAGTGGCATGGGACGTAGATCATGCGATTGCCCTTGAAATAAGTTCTAAAAATACATTTAAAACGTCCTATTTTGATAAATACGTCATGAAAGAAAGACAAAATTGCGATAGGTCCCACAACATTTGGTATCTTTGCCTGGCATTTTATAATCAATAATAACCTTAAAAAGTCAGGTTTGGCCCAATAACATGGAACACTAGAACTAACTAAGGGCAACATTGGTTTACGGACTTAATGGAATTGAGGCAAAATTGGGTCAGACGGTTCCTGATGCCGGATGACAGGGCCGCGTTCCATCAAGAAAACCCCTTTGTTTTTCTTTTATTGTATTTTGGTTGGATATGTTTGGTTTATCTGAAAAATTTTTGAAAAAGGTTGTGGCTGCTTTTGGGTTGAAACCAATGAAAACGTTGCGTTTTTCCATATAGTATCCGCATACTATGTCCTTATGTCCTCATAATGTCCTCGAGACTGCTATTTGATGGTTTGGTACCTGATTTTATCCGAGCTGTTTGAGTACACTGTAAAAATTCAAATAACGTGCCCCGTTACAGAAATGTTTCCGAAATTCAAAATTTTCACCCAAAAATTTTTGAAAAGTTGGTTTGGACTTGGGAATCAACTTTGAAATTTTACCTAAATTTTGAAAAAGAATTGCCAGGTTTATAAGTCTTGTACTAAGAAACGAAATAAGACTTCCTTTAGCCTAGTACAGATATAGACTTCGATCTATTGGAGTTCTGTCTATATCATAATGTCGAATAATGTCAAAATTTTGTATAACTGCTATTGCACTAATATGGCATAGATGTGCGTGATCATGGGTATTTTTGAACCAAGGAGTTTTTCTGCAGAATGGGATTTAGTTTTTGGTATGCTTTCATCAGCCACATTGTTTTTAAATATGAGAATGATTATGCGCTAAGAATGTCTTGCATGATACGAACTGTTTAAAGTGTGTAACGCAGGGACATTAATGGACCAGGGACTTAATATATATTAAGAGCCTATTTGTTTGTATATACAAATGTCTATGTACATATCTTCTTCTTTCAACATCATATCTGTTAACACGCCGATTGCCTCATTTGTTAAAAGTTTCCAAGATTCTCGACTTCTGGCAACATGGATGATGGAGCTGGGTCTTCCCGGAAACTGTTATATATGCACATATATAAACATAACTAAAAGGCGCTCAGCTCTGGCCAACTTGCTCACAAATGGATAAATATTTAGAAACAGCACTGATTTGAATAAAAATGGGGACTTACATTATTGGAATTTATGTGGCAATTTGTTGCTTGCTGGCTACTCTGGTTGTTTCCAGTGTTATTTACTGCAGTTGAAGTAGCGGGGGTTGTTTGGTCAATTGAATGAGTAAAGGGGGTTGTATGGGTGGAAGAGGAGGTTGGGTGGGGGGACTGAGCACCGCCTGCCGGGTTGACGATGAGGTGGGATAGTTTCATTGGGGGGTGGATGGGTCTGAGTTTGCAGCAGTTACTGCCCCCAAATGGAGTTTGGGATGATGATGTTGAGGATGAGTTGTTGTGAACAAAAGTGTTGGCTCCTCCCCCTCCCCCGCCAGTGCCCCCTCCCCCTCTCTTGGTGTTGACACACTTGCACAACAACAGAATGTCCTCGAAGAGATAAGCATACACGTCCATCTGTTATAAAAAGAGCCGAAACATGAAAGGAATCCGAGCAGTATCCTAACAAACCCAAGCAATTAACCCATTGCCTGTCTCTTCAGAAGAGATATTTTAATTAGAAACTTGAACTATATGTTTGACGATGATAATGAGCAAAAACGTAACATCGATCCTAACCCCTGATACCCTGCAGAAGTTGAGTTCAGCCACTCTACTATTTGGAAACTTGTTAAACCTCGACTTGCCCGACAAACTATAAGCCCAGCAAAGCATAAAAAACTAGTAATACGGAGCATAATAAAAATTAATCACGCAGAAGAATTTTAACAACAATTGCCACCTGAATTGAAGCATTTTAAGGTTTAATGAGGAAAGAATGACCATGATTACAAACGGTTGTTATTCCACGATATCAAAATTTTGTACATTATGATATTGAATTATTCCGATATATTTTGAACAATGCTGATTGACACCCGCTTTGTTTATTACGTATAAAATAAACTTTTTTCATGCGGGGATAAGAGGAGACATATGAGTGAAGCTTTAATTTGATATGCCAGAGCGTAGATTTGAAAACAGTTTATACGATATATTTTCAAAACGACCACTTGAAAATTGTTTTGCGCTGTTTCTTCATGAAACAACAATGACCAAACATAGCTGGCAGATTGCCAGAAAATAGCCGCAATAGATTCGTAGATCGGCAGTCTAAAAAAAACAAAAAAAAGACAGACTAAAAAAATTCGTCTCTTCATTGAAAGCTGATCTGTTATATTTTGATTAAAAATCTGTATAAGTTATTGCTGCCTCTATTAGCTGATCTCAAATAACCTTCATTTAGAGTGACACACACCCATTTGACCTTATCTCTTTGAATCAAACTAAATAAAGGTCAATTTCAAATTGAGGAAGTCATTTTTGAGACTGAGGTAAGTCAAGTTTGACCAAAAATTTAATCACGCAAATGAACAAAAAAACTCGCTCCACTAAGAGCGAAAAATGACGTCACAAATGCAATTCAGTTGAAATTGCATGAACGAATGAACAAAAAGTGGCTGTGAAGTCATGGTCGTAACAAAAATCATGACGACGAAATAAAAAAACATAGCAGGACAAGTCCTGACGCACAATTCAAAGAATCTCATTGACTAAACAGAAAACTAGACCTAGAACCGACTATGAATGGATTGGAAAAAACCATTCAGAAAAAATGATCCAAAAAACGAAAAAAACAGTAAAAATCATAGTCAAATTGCCGCAGGTGAACAAAAAACCACTAGCGAGAAAGCGATTTTTTGTTCAAACACCGTTTTCTCACTACACTTTAAATTTGGAGCGAAAAAAATTCAAGCCGCGAAACCACTCGCTTCTTCGTTCCACTTACTGTTTCGGCGTGACCAAAATCACTACTCCAATTTGACTTCAAAAATCATGAAAATGTGTGAACAGCTCTTAAAAAAAAGACAGCGCCCCAATACAATTCAAATACTTTGAATTGTAAAAAAAACAAAACATTCCCGGCAGATTGCCGAAAGAAAGCCGCCGTTGATTCCAATAAGCATGATTTGGATTGAAAACTAGAAGATATTGAAAAAAAATATTTTTGTACAAAAACATTTTTTAAGTCCGATATATTTTGATGGCATTTCGTAGTTGAACATAACGTACTTCTGTTTCTTAGAGAGAGGCTACAGGGGCTACTATCATTACCAATAAGCATTAGAGTTGGTAACTAAGACTTATAGAAACGACATTCGAATAGCGGGCATCTAAAACCGGGCTTTATTGGTTTATCCCGTTTCTACTTCTGACTTCAATTTTTTATACTGTCTCTGTTTACTTTGAATTGCTTTGCTGAGCAACTGATGTTCCAAATCGCTTATATCAGAATGAGAGAAGAGAGAAACTAGCCTAGAGAAGTCGAAAAGATATCACGCAAATTGTTGAAAAAGCGGCAAAATGAGGTAAAGCGAAACTTTTTCGTATTCGACGAAGTAAAAAACATAGCACGACAAGTCCTGACGTACAATTCAAAGAATTTTTATTGACTAAACGGAAAATCTGATCTAGAACGGACTATGAATGGATTGGGAAAACCGTTTAGAAAAAAATTGCAAAAAACATTAAAAAAATCAAAGTGAAATTGCCGCATGTGAACAAAAAACCACTAGCGAGAAAAAGAATTTTTGTTCCAACACCGTTTTGTCGCTCCGCTTTAAATTTAGAGCGAGAAAATTTCACGCCGCAAAACCACTCGCTTTTTCGCTTTACTTCCTGTTTCGGCGTGACCAAAATCACTACTCCAATTTGACTTCAAAAATCATGAAAATCTGTGAACAGATCTTAAAAAAAACATAGCCGGAAGAATTCCGGAAACGACTCCAAGTGAAAATCCATTTAAACGCCATCCAACTACTCATCAAACAAAACGTGCCTTCACCAATTTATGATTATCTTGAAACAAAGTCATGAAACAAAAAAGTAAAAACAATAAAATCAAATCTGTTAAATTATGATAAAAAATCGGATCAAATTTTGTTATAAATTGAAATCCCGAAAAAACGATCTCTCCCAAAATAATTGCATCAAAACAACTAGTACTTAAAAAAACAACTTATGTGAATTTTGAAAATACTTTAGGCTAAATTATGAAAAAATCTCTTAAAAACAACTTTCACTGAAAAATTGGAAAAAGTTACTAAATTTTTTAATATTTCAAAAAACATTCCCTTCAGCCAACATTTCCTTCAGCTAAAAAAGATTCCTTTCAGCCAATAGGGTATCCAGATGCTCTCAAAACAATAGGCAAGTCATAATAGGCGAAGAAACTTAGCTAAAAACAGAAAAAAAAGAAAAACTGCAAAAAATTTAGAAAAATAGTTCCAATTTTCGCCATTTTTTTGTCATATTTCTCAACAAAAAATGATTCTTACCCACAAAACTTCAACCAATTGTTATCGCAAATTTTACTAAGTAGAACGGGTTTCTTTAATACCCATTTGGGCCAGTAAAACAAAAAAATCGTCAAAAAAACGCAAAAATTAGCCCGAAAATCAGCAAAATACCTCGAAAACCTCCGAATTATCATTAAATTCATATAAATTTCCAGAAACATTCAAAGCACTACTGAAACTAGTCTAAAATTAAAACAAAATCATAACCAAACCTCGTAACCAAATAAATAAAAAACTGCTTTAAAATGCCGCACGTGAACAAAAAAATTCGCTCTCTTAGAGAAAATTTTGTCACACATCAATTTCTCGCTCTCTCAAAAACAGCGGTATGAACAAAAACCACTCTTTTTTCGCTCCGCTCTTCACTTTTATTCAGCACCAAAATCCCTCCAAATTTTGGTGCTGAATACTCCTCTCTAATACTCCAATACTCCTCTTCGAGTCGTAAAAAGGGACTTCTCCAATACTCCTCTTCGAGTCGTAAAAAGACAGCGCCTCAATACAATTCAAATTCTTTGAATTGTAAAAAAATAGGAGCACTATAATAGCCGGCTGAGAAGATGAGGACGGCTATTAAACACATAAACTTTGAAGTTTAGAGATAATTATATTAAAAAGTTCTTTTTTGAAACTCAACAATCGACAAAATTCATTTTGAAAAATGATAAAAAAGATAGTTTTATCTTTTTATTTCTAGGTAAAGCAACGGTTCGAAAAAAACTAGGTTCAAATTGACAACAATTGAGGCAAGCCTAATGAAATATGCACGCCAGATTTTCAAATTTATCTGTGATGATCGACTCTTATAATCCCAACTGGGACTTAACGAAGCAAGGAACAAATGAAACTGAATTGAATATTCCTTAGACCACAACTCGAGGTTGATGTTATTTTTAGTGGATTTTCCAATTTCATTTTATGCGTTTTTTCTTGCTCTCAATTAAAAGAACAAGCGGTCTAAGCCGAATATCGACCGCAAATACAATTTGGTAACAAAATTTTATCCCAACCACAGTTTAAATTACGAGCTTCATAAATTGCATGCACGAGTTTTTCGTTGTTTCAACTTTGATTTAGCTTATCGATTTTTACTCCGTACAATTTGCTGTTCTTTTTCTGGTTTTTATACGCCGCCTCAGCAGATTAAGGGACAAATGCCAAATTTAGAGGTGTCAAAGTCAATAAATCCAACGAGAATATGTGAAAACATGAGTAAAACTTTGGGCCTTCAAAAAATACACAAGCTTTAAAAAAATCTAAGAGCAACAATAGACCAAACATAGCTGGCAGATTTCCAGAAAATAGCCGCAATAGATTCGTAGATCGGCAGTCTAAAAAAAACAGTAAAAAAGACAGACCGAAAAAATTCGACTTTTCATTGAAGGCTGACCTGTTATATTTTGATTAAAACTCTGTATAAGTTATTGCTGCCTCTATTAGCTGATCTCAAATAATCTTCATTTAGAGTAACACACACCCATTTGATCTTATCTCTTTGAATTAAAGTAGATAAAAGTCAATTTCAAAGTGAGGAAGTCATTTTTGAGAGTGAGGTAAGTCAAGTTTGACCAAAAATTTAATCACGCAAATGAACAAAAAAACTCGCTCCACTAAGAGCGAAAAATGACGTCACACATGCGATTCAGTTGAAATTGCATGAACGAATGAACAAAAAGTGGCTGTGACGTCATATGGTCGTAACAAAAATCATGACGACGAAATAAAAAACATAGCAGGACAAGTCCTGACGTACAATTCAAAGAATTTTCATTGACTAAACAGAAAACTAGACCAAGAACGGACTATGAATAGATTGGGAAAACCATTTAGAAAAAAATCCGATCCAAAAAATCGAAAAAACCGTAAAAATCAAAGTGAAATTGCCGCATGTGAACAAAAAACCACTAGCGAGAAAGCGAATTTTTGTTCAAACCCCGTTTTCTCACTCTACTTTAAATTTAGATCGAAAAAATTTCACGCCGCAAAACCACTCGCTTTTTCGCTCCACTTCCTGTTTCGGCGTGACCAAAATCACTACTCCAATTTGACTTCAAAAATCATGAAAATGTGTGAACAGATCTTAAAAAAAAAAAACATAGCCGGAAGAATTCCGGAAGCGACTCGAAGCACCAAAACTTCACAAAAAGCTGAAGCCATTACCTTTTGTATTAAACCATTAACTCATTACCTCCACGGGTCTGATCTAAAAATTGGTGAAACTTAAACCACTGTCACCAAGAGAAAGAAAATGCAGCAAAATTTTATTATTGAAAACGTTTGGTAACGTTAAAAAAGTCTGAAAGTTTTAGGATGGTAAAAAAACTGATAGACTGACAAAGCTGACAGGGCCATCAATTGCCCTCAGATAATTAATGATTCTAATCTCAAAAAGATCGCGAAAGCAAACGGCAGATAAAAACTTTTCAAAAAAGACAGGAAAGTCAAAATTATTCAAAAAAGAGAGCTCAAACTTAAGAATCAGGGAACTACTACAATTAGATTTCTAATCACGGCAATTAAGACAAAAATAATACATGATTCTTCCTTGTTGTATATATGCTAGACAACATGATTTCATACTAATTCAAAAATTAAATTAATCATAGAAAAACAAAAGCAACAGAATAATTTTCGAAGACAAACAGTCGTCTAAAAACAATACCAAGCCCGGAAGACAATTGCAATGAATAGTATTAAGTCGAAATGTTGGAAAAGACTTTCTAGCAAACTCCCAGTACTGCCTTAATTTGAATTAAATCAATTGCAAACCGAAGAAACCAAGATCTAAGAAAAAGCTGAATTCATTCAATTTTTTAACAACTGAAAAAATCAATATAACGAATACAAAAGTAGCTGCCAGGACAAAACTAGAATGATACAAACGAGAATGTGAAGAATATGGACACAATGTTAGGAACACCGTAACAAAAGACCAATTCTTGATTTTTGAAAGTTAAAAATCAAATTTAAAAAAATCAAGAAAAACTAGCACATTTCATTGATCAGCATTCGAGATATAGAAAAGACAACGAGTCATTCGAGACAAAAATCCAACTTGCTGAACAGAATAAAACAAGAAAAAGAAGAATTCAGACATACGAAACAATGAAACATTTTGCAAAAAAGTTGTCAAAAAATATTTAAGACTGCATTTGTGAAAAAAATTTATCTGTTTTTTCAAAAACTTAACACCAAAAAATGATTGAATTTTTATTAAAACGAAATTAAAGTCCCTCATGTTCCCCAAAATACTATTTCTAGTGATTAAAAGCAAAATACAAACAAAGAACTGAAAAAAATTGGCAAAAAACTACGAAAATCGGATTAGCAAATGTACAATTTTATGAAACAAAATTACATCGAGGTAGAAAGAGGCATTGAGTATATGAATTACCAAAGGGAAGTTTCCATATTAACTGATTTTTGACAAAAAACAGCTAAAAGATCCAAAAACGAAGTAATTAATAGAAAAAAAAGCCAAAAATTAACTAGAAAATCAAGAAATATGTGCCAATTTCGCATTTGAAACGCAATTTCAGGCTATGCAAAATACTGTGCTATCAATTTCCGGCGTGTACATTTCAACATAGCATCGATTAAAAATTATTTTTACAAAAAACCAAATTACAAGCAAAAAAACTAGGCCACTTAGACGAAAAAACGGCTAAAAACGGTTTTCTATATGTGCCATTCAGTCAAAAACTACTTTTCAATGTCAAAAAGTCATTCACTAAACGCAGCGCATGATCAAAAAACTTCTCTCGCTCAGAAAAAATTAGTTCACACTGCAATTTTACTCGCTTTCGCTTTTAGGTCAAACCATCGTCTGAACGAATAGTACTTCCGGTAAAAAAAAAAAACCTTAAGAAAACCAATACTCCTCTTCGAGTCGTAAAAAGACAGCGCCCCAATACAATTCAAATTCTTTGAATTGTAAAAACCAAGAGAAGGCCAATAATAGCCCCAGCTATCGCTGTGCGGCTATTAATAAACAAGGAGACTCAGTAATGTGCGTTCGCAAGACCCCGCTCATCCACATTTTGAATTCATTGTCTAAAAGCTAAAGATTAGAGATATACACAAATAGGTGTTCGTGAAAAAAGGTCACAACCCCAAACTATTAAATGAATGCGGCATTAAAGAGCTCATGATCACTGCCATTAACAGGTCTACGAGCCAATAAAAATGACAAAATAAACAAAAACGAGAAACATATATATGGCTAGAACTCAATGTACTTTTAAAAGCGCAGAGTAACAAAATCAAAATACCATCAGATAGAACATTAACTACTAAAATTCACTTTTCCTACAAAATAGACCAGCTCAATTCACTTTTCCTACAAAACAGACCACTTCAACTACAAAACAGACCAGCTCAATCCAAAATGAGACTAGATAACCAGTCGACAAAAGGGGGCGAAGATCAAAAATCCTTAGATTTTTTTCTAACCCCAATAACATCAATAGTAACAAAAACTATTACAATTAACTGAAAGCTCTTGATTGACCTACTTACAAGTCTCCAAGGAATATGTCTATTGTAAGACTGAGTCATAAGACAAGACAGAAAAAAACAACAACAGATACAACAATACAGAAAATTTTACAAATAATTCACAAAAACACAAAGGATTGAAGCCATTAACGTCAGCTAATATCTGAAAATTATATCTTATTATACTGTATTTTTTATTTTTCAGTTAACGTAAAAAATTAGAATTGTATATTTTCACATGGTCTCATTTGAAAATCAATTGGACTTTTCATTGGCGCGAATACTTCAAAGGTCAACAAAAAGATACACAAAGTTGAACAATCACAAAAATTTTAAGAAAACGCCTAGTTTACATGATCAGAGAGATCTGTTTTAACATAGAGCCCACAAAGAAGTAAAATTTAATTGACAAGAAAGTGGTTGCACTCTTCATTGATTAGACTAAATTTCAAGTTGACGAAAAAAAACGGAAATGAAAGTAAAAAAAATCAAAAATGTTTTGAAGGTTAAAAAAATCAAAATCAACAAAAACATTTGCTATCAACTTAGGGCATAGATTAATTTTCTTGGCTTTTTAAAAAGAAGGTATTGAGCCACGTTAATAATCAGAAAAGTGCTTACGGCTACATATTGATCAATTACAAGGAAAAAGCAGAGTTTAAAAAATGCGAGAGAAATTTTTCGAGGTTGTTAAGAAATAAGATATTCAGGGACAGATGTTTGAATATATAAAATTGATTTGCATTTCAGCGCCGATGGATCTTTTAGTATTGTGATAAGGAGACTTCAAAAAGAACCAACAAATTTGAACTGATATTCTAGAAGCACTGAATTTTAAAAACAACTCGAAATATCGCAGCTAATAAAACCAATAGCTTTCAACGGAAAGCATCAAAAAGTTAATTTATACCTGGAAACCAATGATATGAACTCAATGAGATCATTGATTGATCCGATTATATCTTATGACTAGAAAATGGACGACAAATGCAGGCAGAAATTAAAAATTCAATTGAAAAGTACCAGAAAAATGTTTCGAAGCCATTAAAACCATTAGCTATTATCTGAAAATGTGCAATTTATCTTTTTCAACGCTAATGAGAACTTTCAATATTGTTTTAAAGTGACCAGACTGTTTCAATGAGACCAGTCAGAATAACATGAGACCAGGAAAAAACCAGCATTGTGTACAAAACATAGAAATACGGTAGACAATGCACCAGCTTTTTAATGGTATCACTGGTTTTCTATATCTCCTCAAAAGATACCCATCAGCCAAAATTGACTTAACAAAAAAACGAAGCTAGAATAGCATAAAGTTCCCCACCCCCAAATAAAAATTATTTTATTGTAATATGTAGCCCTGCCTTGCCCCTGGATCCATCCTTGAGTCTCCAGTGTCCCTCGATAAGGAGATGCCGGAAGGTAATGAGACTAGCAGCACTGGATTCAAGTGAGTCACTGTTGGCAGAGCAGTCAAGAGAAGCTGACCCGGTACTGTTGCAATGCCAGCTCCCACTTAGACAGAGAGCCTGTTCTCTTGTGGTGGTGGGAAGAGGGGGTTGCATTGTAAGGATGTTGAACTTGGTGTATTTTTCTACCGCCTACATAAATTCATTGTCATTATTTTAAACACATTTTTTGGATCTATTCTGTCCCCCCCCCCCCCCCCCCCCCCCCACCCTCCTCAGAGCTTAGTGAGCAAATCTTTTATGACCCCTAGGCGCACGTGCTGTTTTCTTACGTAGTAACGTGCTATATAACAACATATAATTTGAAACTGGGGGGTCATATAAAACACTGGGGAAACAGAATAGATCCTATATTATTTTCTAGTTCTAGCAGTCCAACAAAACTGTTCTTTCTCAATTTAAAAATAGAAATGGTCCGTAAAAATACAGTCTCAGAAAAATCGCACGAAAAATTAATCGAAACTACTTCTAATGACCTGATCAGCTTATCATGGTTAGAAAGGCTGAAAGAGATGACAAAAGTTGTAGAAATGAAAAACTCTTAATTTCGTAAAATTGTTGAACTCAAAAACTAAACATAAACTAAAAACTGCTAGTACAAAGCTAAGAAAATTTTATGGTTTTGAGGAATCACCAGTACGTTAACTTACCTTATATAACCCAACTATATAACCCTATAGACTTTATTTATTTTTGTAGATTTTACCAAATTTGACTTTATTATCCGACCTGAGTTTGAGAAATAGGAATGGATTATTGTGAGCACGTATAACTCTCAACAGAGTACGGGTGTATTGTTGAACGGAAAGCGACGCTGGTTTGCTTGTTGCCTAGCAGAATACAAACAATGGAACATCTAGCAAAAAGAAAGATACTGTTCCATTCTTCTTCTCGAATGATTCATCAACGTTCGTTGTCTATCGAGTATCGTCCCTACTGTGATCTTCTCGATGTATGTGACCCACTGAGCCTCGAACCACCTTGGTATTTTGTTTCTTCACCTTCTTGTGCTACATCGCTCCACATCGCTCGCCTACACCACGGGGCTACGCCCCCGGTTAAAAGCGCATAATCAGCAGCTTATGAACTGCTTTGTGTTGTTGAGCGGGCTTATTTCTTAGAACGAAAACCTTTAAATGAGCATCGAGAGGTCGGAGCGATTAGGAATATGTATAGTTAATGATTTGATATTAAACTTTTTTAGTGGTTAATTTTGGAGGACTATTGGGGGACACTCCCTGATTGAATGATTTAGTGTTACCCTGTTGAGGTCGTCACTCTGGAAGTCAAATGTGATGTCGAATGCCTCCAGTCTGTCTGCTATTGAGGCTATCTTCTCTTGTTCACAGTGCAGTCTCAATTCATAGTTCACATCACACAGGAACTGCTGTACTGCACTCAACTGTAAACAAGAACTACATAAACAACCACAAAAACATCACCCACCGTCTTATTTGTATATTTTCAGTTCCGTTTTTAATTCAAAATTCAACTTATTGAATTCTTTTGACCCGTGTTATCGACCATGATACTGCTCACAGCTCATTTGAAGTTACACCGTAAATTTATTAATGAACGAACTATTGTTATATTCTATGAGTATATGAGTATTTACGTTCATTCATAATTTTCTCAATTTGCATGTGTGCTGAGAGAGAAATATGCGGCCTATAATAAATAAATAAACATTGGCGAAATTTGAGCTATAGTTATTGCAGATGCACAAAATAAGGCACAAGTCAGACATTTTCTTAGCGATGATAACTAACAAGCATGAAGCGCTTTTAATATGATGATATTAAATTGTTTCCCAGAATTTACAAATATAGAGTCATCTATTTAATATATTTTTTCGGACCCCGACTTTTTCTGGACTTAAATGACAACCAACTTTTGTTTTTCCCCCAGAAAGCGTTTATCCTTAATAATTTTCCGTCAAGAAGAAGCATAAGTTTCTTTCCTAAGTCTTTTCCGAATTCCTAATCAATAATACTGGCTATTTATAACTAAACCATGCAGAACTGAAAATAGCAGGTATCCAATATAGAGGACCCTAGTCGAGAGAGGATGTTAATCTTGCAAGATCTTGAAAGATTCTTGCAAAAAACTGTTAATCTTGCAAGATCTTGCAAGAGGATGTTAATCTTGCAAGATCTTGCAAGAGGATGTTAATCTTGCAAGATCTTGCAAGATGCTTTCAAGATTAACATCCTCTTGCAAGATCTTGCAAGATTAACATCGAAAAACCTCCTTTATTGAATCGCTCTATGATGTTGCCGTTTTTTGACAAGTTTTTTGAACAAAATAGCTTTTAATGACTCTGGCTAGTTTGTTAGGCCCTGACAAACGTCATTTCAAAGCCTCCCGTGACATCCATCTGAAATTTTTTATTGTTTTACCTGACTTTTTTTTCAAGAAATACGCTGTTTCTCTGACTCCAAGCGCATAGAACCACCACAACGGTTCTGTAACCACGATCTCTAATCATAAGTAGTCAGATGAGTTGAATGACAGGCCTAGATCACGCGAAAAAGTTGATCATATGTTTTTTGTGGTGATAATATAATGGTTTTTGGTGATAAACTATGTTTATGGCGAAATTCGTAAATGGTCACTTTTCTTGGGCTTCCGATCATTTCCAAAATCATTCTATAGCAAAACGGCACTTCTACTGGGGTTTAAAAAAACTGGAAAAATAAAATTGGGGTGCAAAATTTTTTTGCCAAAAAACATTTTTTCTCTCGGGCGTAAACAGAAAATTTCATATTGACATTACCGGTGATATAGCAGTAAGAAAGCAAAATCTTATAAAAAACGCTGTTTGATGGTTTTTTTTATTGACAACGCTTCTAACAACTGTGGCTATTTTCCTAGGCCCTGATAAACGTCATATAAAAGCCTCCAGTGACATCCATCTGAGCTTTTTTACTGTTTTACCTGACTTTTTTTTCAAGAAAAACGCTCTTTCTCTGACTCCAAGCGCATAGAACCACCACAACGGTTCCGTAACCACGATCTCTAATCATAAGTAGTCAGATGAGTTGAATGACAGGCCTAGATCACGCGAAAAAGTTGATCATAGGTTTTTTGTGGTGATAATATAATGGTTTTTGGTGATAAACTATGTTTATGGCGAAATTCGTAAATGGTCACTTTTCTTGGGCTTCCGATCCTTTCCAAAACCATTCTATAGCAAAACGGCACTTCTACCGGGGTTTAAGAAAAGCTGGAACAATAAAATTGGGGTGCAAAATTTTTTTGCCATAAAACATTTTTTCTCTCGGGCGTAAACAGAAAATTTCATATTGACATTACAGGTGATATAGCAGTAAGAAAGCAAAATGTTATAAAAAACGCTGTTTGATGGTTTTTTCATTAACATAGCTTCTAACGACTGTGGCTAGTTTGTAAGGCCCTGACGAACGTTATATCAAAGCCTCCAGTGACATCCATCTGAGCTTTTTTACTGTTTTACCTGACATTTTTTTCAAGAAAAACGCTCTTTCTCTGACTCCAAGCGCATAGAACCACCACAACGGTTCCGTAACCACGATCTCTAATCATAAGTAGTCAGATGAGTTGACTGACAGGCCTAGATCACGCGAAAAAGTTGATTATAGGTTTTTTGTGGTGATAATATAATGGTTTTTGGTGATAAACTATGTTTATGGCGAAATTCGTAAATGGTCACTTTTCTTGGGCTTCCGATCTTTTCCAAAACCATTCTATAGCAAAACGGCACTTCTACCGGGGTTTAAAAAAAGCTGGAAAAATAAAATTAGGGTGCAAAATTTTTTTGCCATAAAACATTTTTCTCGGGCGTAAACAGAAAATTTCATATTGACATTACCGGTGATATAGCAGTAAGAAAGCAAAATCTTATAAAAAACGCTGTTTGATGGTGTTTTCATTAACAACGCTTCTAACGACTGTGGCTAGTTTCCTAGGCCCTGATAAACGTCATATCAAAGCCTCCAGTGACATCCATCTGAGCTTTTTTATTGTTTGACCTGACTTTTTTTTCAAGAAAAACGCTCTTTCTCTGACTCCAAGCACATAGAACCACCACAACGGTTCCGTAACCATGATCTCTAATCATAAGTAGTCAGATGAGTTGAATGACAGGCCTAGATCACGCGAAAAAGTTGATCATAGGTTTTTTGTGGTGATAATATAATGGTTTTTGGTGATAAACTATGTTTATGGCGAAATTCGTAAATGGTCACTTTTCTTCGACTTCCGAGCCTTTCCAAAATCATTCTATAGCAAAACGGCACTTCTATTGAGGTTTAAAAAAAGCTGGAAAAATAAAATTGGGGTGCAAATTTTTTTTGCCAAAAAACCTTTTTTCTCTCGGGCGTAAACAGAAAACTTCATATTGACATTACAGGTGATATAGCAGTAAGAAAACAAAATCTTAAAAAAAAACATTGCTTGATGGTTTTTTTTTTAAAATACAGCTTTTAAAGACTGTGGCGAGTTTGTTAGGCCCTGATAAACGTCATATCGAAGCCTCCGGTGACATCCATCTGAGCTTTTTTATTGTTTTAACTGATTTTTTTTTCAAGAAAAACCATGTTTCTCTGACTCCAAGCATATAAAACCACCACAACGGTTCCGTAACCACTATCTTTATTCATAAGTAGCCAGATAAGTTGACTGACAGGCCTAGATCACGCGAAAAAGTTGATTATAGGTTTTTTGTGGTGATAATATAATGGTTTTTGGTGATAAACTATGTTTATGGCGAAATTCGTAAATGGTCACTTTTCTTGGGCTTCCGATCTTTTCCAAAACCATTCTATAGCAAAACGGCACTTCTACCGGGGTTTAAAAAAAGCTGGAAAAATAAAATTAGGGTGCAAAATTTTTTTGCCATAACACATTTTTTCTCGGGCGTAAACAGAAAATTTCATATTGACATTACCGCTGATATAGCAGTAAGAAAGCAAAATCTTATAAAAAACGCTGTTTGATGGTGTTTTCATTAACAACGCTTCTAACGACTGTGGCTAGTTTCCTAGGCCCTGATAAACGTCATATCAAAGCCTCCAGTGACATCCATCTGAGCTTTTTTATTGTTTGACCTGACTTTTTTTTCAAGAAAAACGCTCTTTCTCTGACTCCAAGCACATAGAACCACCACAACGGTTCCGTAACCACGATCTCTAATCATAAGTAGTCAGATGAGTTGAATGACAGGCCTAGATCACGCGAAAAAGTTGATCATAGGTTTTTTGTGGTGATAATATAATGGTTTTTGGTGATAAACTATGTTTATGGCGAAATTCGTAAATGGTCACTTTTCTTCGACTTCCGAGCCTTTCCAAAATCATTCTATAGCAAAACGGCACTTCTATTGAGGTTTAAAAAAGCTGGAAAAATAAAATTGGGGTGCAAAATTTTTTTGCCAAAAAACCTTTTTTCTCTCGGGCGTAAACAGAAAACTTCATATTGACATTACAGGTGATATAGCAGTAAGAAAACAAAATCTTAAAAAAAACATTGCTTGATGGTTTTTTTTAAAAATACAGCTTTTAAAGACTGTGGCTAGTTTGTTAGGCCCTGATAAACGTCATATCGAAGCCTCCGGTGACATCCATCTGAGCTTTTTTATTGTTTCAACTGATTTTTTTTTCAAGAAAAACGATGTTTCTCTGACTCCAAGCATATAAAACCACCACAACGGTTCCGTAACCACTATCTTTATTCATAAGTAGCCAGATAAGTTGAATGACAGGCCTAGATCACGCGAAAAAAATGATCATAGTTTTTATGTGGTGATAATATAACGGTTTCTGGTGATATACTATGTTTATGGCGAAATTCGCAATTGGTCACTTTTCTTGGGCTTCCGATCCTTTCCAAAATCATTCTATCGCAAAACGGCACTTCTACTGAGGATAACAGAAAACTGGAATAATAAAATTGGTGTGCAAATTTTTTGCCATAAAACATTTTTTCTCTCTGGCCTAAACAAGAAATTTCATATTGACCTTACCGGTGATATAGCAGTAAGAAAACAAATACTTATAAAAAACGTTGTATGATGATTTTATTATTAATACAGCTTTTGATGACTGTGGCTAGTTTGATAGGCCCTGATAAACGTCATATTGAAGCCTCCAGTGACATCCATCTGAGCTTTTTTTTTGTTTTAACTGATTTTTTTTTCAAGAAAAACGCTGTTTCTCTGACTCCAAGCACGTAGAACCACCACAACGGTTCCGTAACCACGATCTTTATTCATAAGTACCCAGATGAGTTGAATGAAAGGCCTAGATCAAGCGAAAAAGTTGATCATAGTTTTTATGTGGTGATAATATAACGGTTTTTGGTGATATACTATGTTTATGGCGGAATTCGTAATTGGTCACCTTTCTTGGGCTTCCGATCCTTTCCAAAATGACTCTATAGCAAAACGGCATTTGTACTGGGGTTTAAAAAAAGCTGGAATAATAAAATTGGGGTGCAATTTTTTTTGCCATAAAACATTTTTTCTCTCGGGCCTAAACACAAAATTTCATGTTGACCTTACCGGTGATATAGCAGTAACAAAAACAAAATCTGATAAAAAACGTTGCTTGATGGATTTTTTATTAATACGGCTTTCAATGACTGTGGCTAGTTTATTAGGCCCTGATAAACGTCATATCAGAGGCCTCCAGTGACATCCATCTGAGCTTTTTTTTATTGTTGTATCTGATTTTTTTTTTCAAGAAAAACGCTGTTTCTCTGACTCCAAGCACATAGAACTACCACAACGGTTCCGTAACCACGATCTATATTCATAAGTAGTCAGATGAGTTGAAAAACAGGCCTAGATTGCGCGAAAGTTGATCATAGGCTTTTTATGTTGATAATATAACGTTTTTTGGTGATATACTATGTTTATGGCGAAGTTCGTAAATGGTCACATTTCTTGAGCTTCCAGTCCTTTCCAAAATCATTCTATAGCAAAACTGCACTTCTACTGAGGCTAACAAAAGCTGGAAAACTGAAATGGGGTCCCAAAAATAGTTTTTTGCCTTAACAGCGTTTAGGCCGTTTGTCTCGGGCCTAAACGGAAAATTTCATTTTGACTTTACCGGTGATAAGAATACAAAATATTATTAAAAAAATGTTGTTTGATGGTTTTCTCACAGAAAATAGCTTTCAATGACTGTGGTTAGATTGTTAGGATCTGATAAACGTCATATCAAAGCCTCCAGTAATATCCATCCAAGCTTTTATTTTGTTTTGTCTGACTTTTTCCAAGAAAATCACTGCTTCTATGACTCGAAGCGCATGGAATCACAACAAGGGTCCAGTTATTTTAATCGCTAATTGTACATCAATATCTGATATATATCAGGGGTCTATTAGACCAAAAAAGGTGACCATAAGTTCTTTGTGGCGACAACAGAACGCTTTTCGATGGTATAATATGTACAAGGCGAAATTCGAAATTGTAACTCTTCTTTAACCTTGGAATCATTCCAGACTCATTCTATGGCAAATCGGCACTATTAATTTACCGGCAAGAAGTACCATGTGTTGTTTTTTTGCGAAAACCATTATTGGTTGTGCTAATACCGGTGTATTCAGTTGTCTAACAAAGGAAATTGGCAAAAAACAATGTTCGGAAGCGTTTTGTTTGAGTTATACCGTGACCACTGCTTCATATAATTAAAACCCAATAACATCGATACACAGTGAACAGTAAAAGACCAGTAGAAGTAATTTGTTTCATGATTTGATTGCATACAAAAGGTTTAAACGTCCAAGTTTTGAAGTTTCGGGAGTTCGGTTTAGTCAGCTCCAAACTCCCTGTTTTCAGGTTTTACCTGTTTCCGCTCAATCATGGGTTGGAGAACAGTGTATCTAGCATTTTTTTAGACCTCCACTTGGCCAGCTAACATGCTGATGATAGCTGATTTGCGAATTTACAATTTATGAACTTTTCTTTGATTTTGAACGTTTTTTTTTTATGCAAAAAGACAAACATTCAGTGAAATTGTAGTGCAGGGTCACGAAGACTTTTGAAAGAGTTGCATAGGTAGGAGTGACTCTTAGAATGGCCCGGACAACAAAAGTCCAGCCATTGAATTTCGTTGCAAAGGCTGGTATTGGTGATTTCGGGGGTTTTGATGGTACTGGATCGAGTAATTTTCGAAAATTTTGATGAAATTGAGTGCTTTTGAAAAGTACTCCAAAAGTACTGAACGGAATTGAGCATGTGTAGTATTGTTGAACTCAGCAAGAGCTCCTCTTTGTTTGAGCCAACGGTGAAGTGCGTAGTATTGGTCGCTGAGAAAATATTAACCCCTGAATTCAGGCAAAATGCTTAATTTTGACCTCTTTTTCACCGCACGAATGGTACCTTTATATAAGCGGTTTTTGTAGATGTACTATAGCAATTTACAACCCTCGTCATCTCCACAGTTGAGCCCCATAAATTTTCTTATGCGTTTTCTGAAGTTGTGTGGGTGAAATTTGACGATGTACGTCGCGAACCAGGTCAAATTTAGGCTATGTTACAAAACGGTATTTTTTAAATATCTCATTGTTGAGTGAACCAATTTCTGTTCTGTTTGAGGATTATGACAGGTTATATATTGCTGTTGAAGGCCCAGGGGACCGCGTATAGGCTTTTGTGAACCAGAGTGTGATTTTTAGCCGGTACATGGGGCGCAATTTTCGACCCAAATAGTGATCTGTACCGAACCTGCGGAGATGGAAAAACTATGTTAAAAAGGTACTATTAGTGATGTTTATAGGTTATTTATAACGCCTACTATATGTAGTTACTCATGAACCATGGTTGTATGCAGGTTTTCTGGGATCTAGATGGTGTATTTTGCCGGTACAGGGGTCCTAACATCCGACCCTTATAGAGGGGGTACATAACATGCGGAGATGAAAAAAGTGTGTTAAAAATGTCTTTTTAGTGTCGTCTATAGGCTATTTATAACCCCTATTATATGTAGTTACTCATGAACCATGGTTGTATGTAGGTTTTCGGGGATCTAGATGGTGTATTTTGCCGGTACAGGGGTCCTAACATCCGACCCTAATAGAGGGGGTACCTAACCTGCGGAGATGAAAAAGTGTGTTAAAAATGTCTTTTTAGTGTCGTCTATAGGCTATTTATAGCCCCCATTATTTGTAGTTACTCATGAACCATTGTTGTATGTAGGTTTTCGGGGATCTAGATGGTGTATTTTGCCGGTACAAGGGTCCTAACATCCGACCCTAATAGAGGGGGTACTTAACCTGCGGAGATGAAAAAAGTGTGTTAAAAATGTCTTTTTAGTGTGGTCTATAGGCTATTTACAACCCCTATTATATGTAGTTACTCATGAACCATGGTTGTATGTAGGTTTTCTGTGATTTAGATGGTGTTTTTTGCCGGTACAGGGGTCCTAACATCCGACCCTAATAGAGGGGTACCTAAGCTGCGGAGATGAAAAAAGTGTGTTAAAAATGTGCTTTTAGTGTCGTCTATAGGCTATTTATAACCCTCATTGTATGTAGTTACTCATGAACTATGGTTATATGTAGGTTTTCGTGGATCTAGATGGTGTATTTTGACTCCATAGGGGGGTGGGGGTGGTAAGTGGCTTCATTTTGAGCGATGGTACAAAACACCAAATTGTTGATTAATATGTGAATAGTGAAGCAAATCTGGTTCTGTTGTATTCACCAGGCTCGTCGTGTAGTGTACTACCAAACTGAGGGGGTCGCACATCGACTACTGTTTGATATTTGGATGGTACTTTGGCCCCTATTTTGGCCTCAAAATTGTCGTATGTATCACAGCGGTGAAGGCGATTGAAATGTGTTTAAAATGTACTTACGGAGTTGTGTATAGGCTATATAGACCCCTAATTATATGTAGTTTCTGGCAAGCTCAGTTTGTATACACGATTTCGGGCATCAAGATGATGTATTTTGCCTTTGTATAGCGGTACATGGCCATGTTTGTAGTATGGGGCCAACTCACTGCATTGAAAGCTGTTTGTAAATCGTTTACAGGTGTGTAGTACTGTTTGTAGAGGTTTGTAATAATGTTTCAAGGGTCCCCTGGGAGTGTCACCCTCAGGGGTGATTTCTCTGATGTTTGACACACGTCATTTTCTTTGATCACATTTGTACTTTGGGTACTAGTACTGTTCCTTAAAATTTCCATATATCATCTTAGAGCGACCCCATTGTGGCTCTGTTTTTTTATTTGAGCCTGTCTAATGTTGTGTGTATACAGATAACAAAAGGGTTGCGTGTAATGTTTCTTGAGAAAGTGTTGAAAAATAACCAAAACTTGGTCCACTTTTTTTTATTGAGTCAAAGGAAATTTGGTGTTCTTCCTTCTGGCTGACTTGTTCTTCCCTGTCCCTCCGCTATTAATATTATTATTCTAATACTATTGTTGGTAGCGTATAGCTGCTGGCTAGTGGTATCCGCCCGGTGTTGGTTTGTTTTGGTTTTGATGTTGTTATCATTTTTATTTTAGTGTTTCTATTTCAGTTGTTGTTTGATTTTGCTGCTCTTGTTCAGCTCTCTTCTGTCGCTTGCCTTCCTACAACCTATAGGTGAGAGCCCCCTTCTGTTTAGGCTAGCCGGTTAGCAAGGAAAAGATATTTTCGTTTGTTTAGTTGTGAAAAATATGGACAAGGCCGAAAAGCAAAAAATTTCCGAAACCCGAAAAAATTATTTAAACCATATTTGTGATTATATAGTGAGCGCATTTAATATTTGTCCTGCTTTTAGTCCTTCTTCCGTGTGCTAGGAGAGCCTAAGTGATAACTCCAAGTAGTTAATAGTGCAAATTTTCTTTTTTCAACGAAAAAATATGGCTTGACCAAAGATCTTCATTTTTTTCATGTCTCGTAAAACTTATCAAAAAGCAAGTAGTCCATTCTTCTGAGATTCCCATTTAAAACAGATGTGTCCACTGAGGTACAGCGGAGGCATCCAATATGCCTTTGTGTAAAATCTGGACAAATCTTAAAACCGACTTTATCCTATCTAATATACGAGAAATGAAAAACTTGAAAAACTTTGGTTGAGACAATTTTTTTTCGTCGAAAAGAAGCGTTTTTGTTATGGTAACAGTTTGGAATTATAGCTAAGTTTTTCCTCGCACACACAAGAAGTACTACAGGCGGTAAAAGTTTTAAATGTGTTTAGTATATAATATCTTAAAAAAAATGTGCTCTTGTAAAAAAAAATTAGTTTGGGTTGCGTTCAGAATGGAATAAAAATTAAAATGCGCTCTGTCAGGGACGCGTTTTCGTTTCCATCAAGAACAAAATTTTGAGAGTCATTTTGTTTTCTAGTCTTCACTGCCAATGAGGTAAGAATTGGGTTCTGTGTTTTATATTTAAATGACTCAAAAGTTTCTTCTCAATTTTAAATTATGCTCGAATCAAACTTTTTGCTCTAATCATGCTCGAATCGAAAAATTTTTTAGCAATGAGTCAACTTCCAGAGGCTACAAAAAAATCAGCCCGAATGATCGAAAAAGAGGCCGCTGCTCTCAATGTTTCCGACTGCGAATTGCCACCCAACTGGTTTTATTTGTTTTACTTCAAAATTGATGATAAATTTAGTAAAATTCCGGCAGATAGTCCAAGGTGGCCTTTGGACTATAAGAACTCCCAGAAGGTCTCTCTGATGTACGGAGATCAGGTTGATATTATCTGTTATGCTCATGGAGGAAAAGCATTAGGAGAATTCAAATATCAAGGATATGAAAAGGATGTCAATAAATACCTGCGTGAATTATGTCAGTCTAACGGCGCTGCTGCGAGGGAGGAAGCTATCAATATAGGATGCGGTAGCTCTCAGGGCAGCAATCGAATTGACAACAATCAAAATGATCGGCCAAGTTGCAGCCCGGAAATTGGTTTACCATCATCGCAAAGCCGACTTGTGATCGATAATGAGGCAGTTGCGGACGAACCACCCTTCGTTGACGCATTGGTAGAGAATTACTTCGGCCGCGCGGCGAAAAAGTCTAAGAAATCAAAAACCCCAGAAGGACGAGCAGCTTGTTCGTCATCAAGCCAATCGGATGAAGTAAGAATTTAGTTCAAAAAATCAAGTCTTCATTTGCTCTGACAGGGACACATGAAGTTTTGCTCCACAAAAATAATTTTTGACCAATGAGATTACTGCAAAACCACTTAGGATTACTTTTAGGATGTTAAGTAAACTGATGGCCAATGTGATTGTTAGGAAAACATTTGTTGCTATCTCAAATCGACAAACTATTGGCTCTAGAAATTTTCAATAACTCTTAAATACTTTTTTGAAGGAGTTCACTAGGGAGCGGTTCCAATTCGTTATGACAAAAATTGAGAAAAGGCTGGACGCCGCTACAGATGTGATGCGTTCATTGAAGACCTTTGGGAGGAAAGCCATGGAGGAACTCAACCGGCTTCATGAAAATGCCGAGCAAAACAGCGATGACCCGATTGAAGAAAACGAACGCTCCTTCGAAGTTGAATCGCTGATGTATAATGGTGTTAATCTCTTGGGATTGGGTGGCAACACACCCCGTGAACGTGCTCTTCTTATTTCTAACAAAGTTTGGACCCCCGAGGAATGGAAAAAATACTGCATTGCTCCAAGGAAAATGCTCATAGGTGAGAGGGAGCCAGCAGACGAGGAACGAACAGAAGTTTTTCGTAGCGCTTTGATGGGTGCTTTGAAAAACGATTTCAATGAGGTGAAATACCGTGATATTCTCAGGTACGTAAACCAACAAGGTGTGGATATGCAACGAAAGCGAAAATCAATTGGAAACGAAAATCGTAATCCTGAAACTGATTCTAGTCAAGAGGACGCTTAAAAGCTGTTACAAGGAAATACGTGTGCTTGTGCTCTGTCAGGGACACAAGAACATTTGAAAAACGGCTTGCTTCTGAAAGAGAAAAGGCTTTCTGGATTTTTTTATTTTGTTCTATTTTGATGCCAGTTCTTTTGATTTCTTGTTTTATAACTGAAGATTTGAGCTCTCATCTTTGTGCTGTTTTACTCAATTGCTGCATGCCATTGGACAAAAGTACAAAAACTTTTCTCATGGGGCTAGTATTCATTTTGATTTTGGGGCTATAATACAAATATGACCCACTTGTTTTGCGGCCAACTTTCCTATTGTTCTGATGTATGCTTTATTCAATATTTGAGAGGCCACTTAATTATCGTTTCAATTTTTTGCATGATTCATCTCGCGCATTAATAAAATGATAGCTTGGCGAACGTTTTTAACAGCTCTCGATCAAAAGTGAAGGCAACTGAATTTGTCGTGCGTGTCTATAGAGGAATTTTAGGTTTGCTCAAAATGTGATTTTTTTCAGAATAAATTGAAAAGTTGAAAAATGCCTGGTCAAAACCAACCCAGGTTTCGCCCGAATAGAAACGCCGTCAATGTTCTTAAGAGAATTGAAGAGACACTAAGACAATTAGACATGGCTCAGGTGGATGCAAACAACTTTTTGCTTTGGGATGCAAAATCATTGAGAAAAGTTGTAAGTTTTTTTTTAAATTGCTTTCAAACAAAGTTTGTAGCAATTATATTAGCCCTGTTGGTCTTTTTGTGCTTTTTTTCCTGGACTGATGTTTTGCGTGAACGATCGAACTTTATGAGCAATTGATAAAGCAATCCCCGTGTGCACCCCTCTACTGGATATCCGGCCACGAACCCTTTCGCTTGAAAACTGTCGCTTGAGAGCAATTAAGCTGACCGTAGTTGGTTACGTTTAAAACTAAAATTATTCTTTTTTGTCATAGAACGTTAAACAGAGTCAAAAACAACGGAAAAACTCGAATAATCGGCTGATGTATAAAAATCGAAATCTCTTGGCCTACAGTGGTGCAAGCGATGACTACTCAGGGTACGGCAGGTTTTTAACGAGGTGCATCCTATCAAAAGAGGAACGAAAAATAACTTGCTGGTTTACACAACGATCGGTCAAGGACGGACGCGTACCAGCCTCTGAGGAAGATGAAAGTTATTTTCGAGGTTGAAATTTTTCGAACTTCAGTTTTTTTCGGAGTTTTTAATTTTTTTTACTTACGACATAAATTTTAGAAGCAGTCAGACGGTTCTGTGGGGACAGCCTCTATGCCCTGAGACGTGTAAAGGATGCTGCCAATGCGTACGGCATTCATGAAAGAAAGCAACGGTTCGGCTAAAGCAAAGATGATGCATGAAACATGAACTGAATTACGAAACTGATTTTAGGTTGTTAAGAAACGAGAAAATAAATGGCGGTCTGACAGGGACGCTAATAAAGTTTCTTTTTTGGCTAAGTTACTCCTCTTGTTTCAAAATATAATGTCAATCTAATTGAATTTTCGGAATATTTTTAATGTCATGAGGCTTTAAAGAATCTCAGGAAAAGTTGTTTTTATCCCTCTCCCAATAAAATTCTAGCTTATCTGACTAATTTAACTATGCTTTTTAAGATTCATGGCACAGGGATTGTTGAATTACTATATCACAGCCTCCAAAAACTTTTCCAAGTCCATTGTGACGTGGAAACAGCTAGCTAGGGTTGATCAACAACTAACTTCTAAGTGGGTGGACACAGAAACTGTTTCATCGCATAAGATTCTCATAGAGGGTGAGGAAGTACACAACGATGACATCACTTCAATGCATAAGTTTCTTGACGACGAGTACTGCAAAAGTATGCTCTCGGTTGAATACAAAACTGTAAGTTACTTACCAAATGAGGACTATGTTCAATTAGGTCTGTATACGAAATCTGATATTCAAAAAGGTGAAGTAGTAAATGGTGTCATAGGATTTCTGGCAGAAATTACTGATGCGGAGATAATACCAGGTTTTAATGACGTGTCAGTTTTATGCAGTAAAATGAGAGATGAGCAATGGCTTATGCTAGGTCCAATTTCTTTCGTTAATGCTTCCTGTAGGTCGAACGTCGAATACAGACAAAAAGGTAGATTAGTGGTTTGCGTTGCCACAAAGAATATTAGCACGGGCGATGAATTAACTGTTTTTTACAATCGTCATTATTTTGGCAAGTTTAACATCAATTGTCTCTGCCCCTACAAAAGCGAGCATGGTGACCCTTGTCCAAACGATCCCGAGCCGGTAAGAAAACGCAAAAAAATAACCGAACAGTTAATTACGACACCAAGTTTCTCCTCTTTAGAATCGTCTATTCCCGAAACTCCAATAAGAAGAATTGTACTTGAAAAACTGCTCCCTAGACGCGCGCTATACGAAATTTCGAGTTCTTCAAATGTTGATCAAGAATCTTACTTGAGCTATAACAGTTTTTTTAGGAAAATTGATCAATCCCTAAGCCCCCAAAAAATAAGTACACCTGTTCGCTGCGACCCGATCACAAGTTCGTCTCCGAGAGGTTTTTCTGTTTCTCCGCAGCCGCCTCATGATCAAACTCTTTCGGACGTTTTTGGTACTCCTATAATGTTAGGCAATTTTGAAACAGAAAATGTTGAAGAAAGAAACAGTCAAACCCAGTTCAATAACGGTAATGAAATCTTTAGTGCTTTTCAGGTGCAGGAGGAAGGAACAGAGTTGTTCGAGAGAGCCAGCCTTTCAACTGAAGGCTTCATGAAGGACTTTGAAGCTTTGTCTGATAAGCATAAGCTACCAAAAAATGCAAAAAATGATTTGTTGAAGCTTTTTGCTAAGGCACTTCCAGTACCTAATAATCTTTTCGCTAAACTCTCTATGCCATTTTTACCAGCCCTTACATCTAATGTGTATGAAAGTGGTAAGTTTGTTTGTGTGGATCTGAAAACGCAGCTCGAAAAAATTTTAATCCGAAATTCGACTTATATTTTGAAGTCTTGGCAAGACGATTATCCCTGGTTTACTCAATGGGACAACTTCAAAAGTAATGAGGTACAATTAGTTTTAAATGTAGACGGTGCATCAGCTTTCAAGTCATCTAAACTATCTGTTTGGCCGACTTGGGTTCAAGTTTTCAATTTGCCCCCAAAACTAAGGGGTGCTTTTTCAAATCTTTCTCTCCTAGGTCTTTGGCATGGAAGATCAAAACCACTTTTTGATAAGCTTTTGCCCCTAATTGTGTTTGAAATCGAGTCTTTGTGCGAGCCAATTATGCTCATTGAGGGTTTAGGAACTATCAGTTTTCGGATCAGAACCATTGTCGCAGACATGCCAGCGACGGCAAGTGTTTTATGTATGAATCAATTTAACGGCCACTCTTCATGTCCTCATTGTTTCATACAAGGCTTTTGGCAAAATTATAGGATGCTGTTTTCCGTGACAAAACCCTTCAAACTTCGCGAAAATAAGGATTTTAAAGCCTGCGGTTGGGCAGCTGAGCGAGATGGCTATATCAAATGTGGCATTAAGTCTTCAACCCCCCTCAATAGTATCTTAGATTTACCTTGGGATTGTCCAATTGATCCAATGCACCAAGTTTTTCTGGGTACAGGTAAAGTTTTGACGAAAGTGCTTGTATCTTTAGCTAAGTCAAAATTGAAGGAAGCAAATAACTTAATGATGCAAGTTAAAGTACCTTTCGATATTTTGAACCGAATAAAGTCTTTAGATGAGATCAAGTTCTGGAAAGCTTTCGATCTCAAATTGTTTTTTTTTCATGTGGGACCTCTTGTTTTTAGAAAAATTCCCGTCCGTAGGGTTTTGTATAAAAGCTTCTGCGTGCTCAGCACAGCCATGAGACTGCTCTCTGAACAAACGGCAACCGAAGCTCACATTAAGTCAGCAGATGAGCTCATAACTCTTTTTTTCAGTAATTTTGTAGAACTTTACGGAGTGGATTCGCAGTCATTCAACTTTCATACAATGCGACACTTATGTGAACAGGTTAGGCGCAACGGACTCCTTTGGCTTTTTTCGGCCTTTTGTTTTGAGTCTGCAAATCACAACCTTCTAAGTGCTGTTCAAGGGACAATTAAAGAACCAGAGGCTATAGTTCAACAGTTTATTAAGCACCAAGCTGCGATTAATTGCACTACTAATAATCAAGCTGAAAAATATCTCAAGGGGCTGACAACGGTAGACGACGAGACTCTACGTTTTTGCGATAATAAGAATATTTCCTCTTTTTTTTCTAGGTTTATCAATAAAAGTGGTCAATGTTTTGGCTCGCTATCCTATTCCAGACTTAACAATAACTTGGGAGAATGCGTAATTCAATTAAGCGACGGTCATTTCTTTCGTGTTAGTACGTACTGTTCAATTTCTGATGTGTCATATGCTGTTGGTAGACCTGCTACTAGTGCCCGCGATTTAAATTTGACTGGTACTTCTGATAATTTTGGCCTAATATACGAACTTTTTGGTTTAGGGTCTTTGAAAATGGTTCCAACTTGTAACTTAAAGCACAAGACTGTAGTTTTTGTTGAGCAAAATTTTCTCATCGTGAGTGTCATAAGAGAAGGATTCGAGCATAATTGAGATGAAGAAACTTTTTTTTGTTTTGTTATTGAATGAAAGCTTCTGTACGTAATTTGCGTTTAATTAATCACAAAAAATCAAGCTGCGCTGTCAGGGCCAGCTTGGGAAAAAATGTATTCAATCGGAGCGTGTTTTAGTCCATCAATCGTTATAGTCGGGGACAGCAACCTGGTGAGGATTCAAAACGAACTTGAAAATGATGTTGTTCTCCGGCCCTATAAAATCACTGTTCATTGCAGACCCGGCTTCCGAGCTGCCTTTTTGAACGGCGAAGATGTAGTGCTTTGTGCCAATTTCACCCATTGCATACTTCTATTTGGAAACAATGACATCTCACAACACCCTAACAAACCTTGGCTGACCCCTGAAACTCCTTTAAAAACTGCTGCTGGGCTGTGTGGCTTCGCAAAGAGACTACAAGAAAATTCTGTCGAAGTTAAAGTTGTCGATCTTTTAAATCGGCCAGATACGGAATACGAGCCCATACAACAGACTAATATTTTTCTTCAAAACTTTATGCAAACTGATTACGTTGGTCCTCGTTATGTGAGGCCCATTCATTTTCTTAAAGAAAACTTTCCATATGATTTGGCGCATTTGAATGAGGACGGCAAAAAGCGAGTGCTCTCTCTGTTCCTCAGTATATTGACCACCTGATTTGAAGTTCACCCCTAGTGTTCATGTTCTGAAAAGTTATGTTAACGTAAGAAATTGGTTGTTGATTGATTAGGTGCTCTCTCGGAATGCTAGATCTTAACAATTCAGTTTCTTGAACCAACATTTTTTAAAATTCTTGTTGTCCTATAATAAAAGTTTTTGTAAAAAACAAGAAAAAATAGTTGACAGAAAAAAAAATAAAACAAAAAAAGCTTGTTTCTCTTTCAATCCTTCTGTTCCTAAAATTGTTTTCAAGAAGAAAGCAAAAAATGAAAACAGTTAAAAACTCAGTAAAAAGCGAAAATAAATGTTTAATTCGAAACATAAAATAACTACCCAAAAATTAATTTGTTCTTATCACAGAGCGTACTTTAATGAACGAAAATTGAAAATTCTCTTGCTTTATCAAATATTGTTTCGAAGAGCATGCTGGTTTTGAGCACGGTAGGAAAAAACCAACTGCAATTTTTAAATGAAAAATGTGCTCTGACAGGGACACATAGATACTGACAATTGAAATTTTTTAGCTGCAGATAAATGCAAACGACAAGTACTCAAGTTTTTCCAAAAGTTGGTACAAAACATTAGGTACAGAAAATATTTTAAATTATGCAATAAAAAAAATCTTAAGTTGAAAAATGTTAAGCCATTTTTTTGCCGAAGAGCTCTTCAAATTTATCCAATGAGAATGACCAGAGATGATCATAAGGTCTCAATGATAAAAGTTGTGCTGCAGCATTGATATCACGTAAATTTGCAGAAATGTTCTTGCGCAAGTTTTCAAACTTTTAAAATGCAATACGGTGTTGAAAAAAACGATAATAACAATCTGTGTGATCTGGCAGGGACACATAGATTACTTTAAAAAAGAAATTGACTCTTGCTGCTTTTGGTTTTCATGTTTATGTACACGAATTGGTGAAGGAAATTCTTTGAGGTGGAGACCGACCACCCTAAGTATACAAAAAGTCGATGTCTTCTGCATGGACGTCGCGTCGCGTCTTCGGTTTGGGCGGTAAACTGTGTCGTTCCTCCTTTTCCTGTTTTCGGGTACTCTTAGTGCCCTCCGCTTTTTGCGCGATGCTTAGGTTTTGCTTTGTTTTGCGCACGTGCTTTGCCCCTTTTTGCTTGCGCCACGTAGGATTAAGGTTTTGCGTTGCTCTTTGTACCCCCTCCCATCTAAAGTTTTTGGTGCAGGCCTTAAGTGTTGCTTTGCCGGGCTTTGCTTTTGCCCATAGTGTGCTAAGGTTAGGGTGGGTGGTCTCTGCTTTGCCCGCGCCGATTTAGGAGCTAGGTTTTTTGCGCTTCCCTTTCGCTTTTCCCTCCCCACTTGGGTTCCGACGCGGCCTTTAGGTGTTTCTGGCTGGGCTTTGCTTTGCCCTGGAGTGCTCTGGCTCAGTTTGGGGGGGGGGTACCCTTGTGCTGAGGCGCTTGGGATTTCTTTGCTGTTCTGTGTTGTTCAGTTTTCTCTTTTTCTGCAGGATTCAGTGACACCCGAGGACGAGGAGACGACACCCGAGGAGCCCTGGGTGGTGGAGACGACCTTTGGTGTTGGTGGTGGAGTCGTCACCCCTTCTGCACGGACTTCGCGTCTTCGGTTTGGTCGGTAAGCTGTGTCGTTCCCCCCTTTTCCTGTTTTCGGGCACTCTAAGTGCTCTCCGCTTTTTGCGCGCTGCTTAGGCTTTGCTCTGTTTTGGGCACGTGCTTTGCCCTTTTTGCCTGCGCCACTTAGGATTAAGGTTTTGCGTTGCTCTTTGTACCCCATCCCATCTAGGCTTTTTGGCGCAGGCCTTAGGTGTTGCTTTGCCGGGCTTTGCTTTTGCCCATAGTGTGCTTAGGTTAGGGTGGGTGGTCTCTCCTGTGCCCGCGCCGATTTAGGAGCTAGGTTTTTCGCGCTTCCGTTTCGCTTTTCCCTCCCCACTTAGGTTTCGGCGCGGGCTTTAGGTGTTTCTTGCTGGGCTTTGCTTTGCCCTGGTGTGCTCTGGCTCGGTTTGGGGGGGGGGTACCCTTGCGCTTAGGCGCTTGGGATTTCTTTGCTGTTCTGTGTTGTTCAGTTTTCTCTTTTTCTGCAGGATTCGGTGACACCCGAGGACGAGGAGACGACACCCGAGGAGCCCTGGGTGGTGGAGACGACCTTTGGTGTTGGTGGTGGAGTCGTCACCCCTTCTGCATGGACTTCGCGTCTTCGGTTTGGTCGGTAAGCTGTGTCGTTCCCCCCTTTTCCTGTTTTCGGGCACTCTTCGTGCTCCCCGCTTTTTGCGCGCTGCTTAGGCTTTGCTTTGTTTTGGGCACGTGCTTTGCCCTTTTTGCCTGCGCCACTTAGGATTAAGGTTTTGCGTTGCTCTTTGTACCCCCTCCCATCTAGGCTTTTTGGCGCAGGCCTTAGATGTTGCTTTGCCGGGCTTTGCTTTTGCCCATAGGGTGCTTAGGTTAGGGTGGGAGGTCTCTCCTTTGCCCGCGCCGATTTAGGAGCTAGGTTTTTCGCGCTTCCGTTTCGCTTTTCCCTCCCCACTTAGGTTTCGGCGCGGGCTTTAGGTGTTTCTTGCTGGGCTTTGCTTTGCCCTGGTGTGCTTTGGCTCGGTTTTCGGGGGGGGGGGGTACCCTTGCGCTTAGGCGCTTGGGATTTCTTTGCTGTTCTGTGTTGTTCAGTTTTCTCTTTTTCTGCAGGATTCGGCGACACCCGAGGACGAGGAGACGACACCCGAGGAGCCCTGGGTGGTGGAGACGACCTTTGGTGTTGGTGGTGGAGTCGTCACCCCTTCTGCATGGACTTCGCGTCTTCGGTTTGGTCGGTAAGCTGTGTCGTTCCCCTCTTTTCCTGTTTTCGGGCACTCTTAGTGCTCTCCGCTTTTTGCGCGCTGCTTAGGCTTTGCTTTGTTTTGGGCACGTGCTTTGCCCTTTTTGCCTGCGCCACTTAGGATTAAGGTTTTGCGTTGCTCTTTGTACCCCCTCCTATCTAGGCTTTTTGGCCCAGGCCTTAGGTGTTGCTTTGCCGGGCTTTGCTTTTGCCCATAGTGTGCTAAGGTTGGGGTGGGTGGTCTCTCGTTTGCCCGCGCCGATTTAGGAGCTAGGTTTTTTGCGCTTCCGTTTCGCTTTTCCCTCCCCCCTTAGGTTTCGGCGCGGGCTTTAGGTGTTTCTTGCTGGGCTTTGCTTTGCCCTGGTGTGCTTTGGCTCGGTTTGGGGGGGGTTACCCTTGCGCTTAGGCGCTTGGGATTTCTTTGCTGTTCTGTGTTGTTCAGTTTTCTCTTTTTCTGCAGGATTCGGTGACACCCGAGGACGAGGAGACGACACCCGAGGAGCCCTGGGTGGTGGAGACAACCTTTGGTGTTGGTGGTGGAGTCGTCACCCCTTCTGCATGGACTTCGCGTCTTCGGTTTGGTCGGTAAGCTGTGTCGTTCCCCCCTTTTCCAGTTTTCGGGCACTCTTAGTGCTCCCCGCTTTTTGCGCGCTGCTTAGGCTTTGCTCTGTTTTGGGCACGTGCTTTGCCCTTTTTGCCTGCGCCACTTAGGATTAAGGTTTTGCGTTGCTCTTTGTACCCCCTCCCATCTAGGCTGTTTGGCGCAGGCCTTAGGTGTTGCTTTGCCGGGCTTTGCTTTTGCCCATAGTGTGCTTAGGTTAGGGTGGGTGGTCTCTCCTGTGCCCGCGCCGATTTAGGAGCTAGGTTTTTCGCGCTTCCGTTTCGCTTTTCCCTCCCCGCATAGGTTTAGGCCCGGGCTTTAGGTGTTTCTTGCTGGGCTTTGCTTTGCCCTGGTGTGCTTTGGCTCGGTTTTCGGGGGGGGGGGGGGGTGTACCCTTGCGCTTAGGCGCTTGGGATTTCTTTGCTGTTCTGTGTTGTTCAGTTTTCTCTTTTTCTGCAGGATTCGGTGACACCCGAGGACGAGGAGACGACACCCGAGGAGCCCTGGGTGGTGGAGACGACCTTTGGTGTTGGTGGTGGAGTCGTCACCCCTTCTGCATGGACTTCGCGTCTTCGGTTTGGTCGGTAAGCTGTGTCGTTCCCCCCCTTTTCCTGTTTTCGGGCACTCTTAGTGCTCCCCGCTTTTTGCGCGCTGCTTAGGCTTTGCTTTGTTTTGGGCACGTGCCTTGCCCTTTTTGCCTGCGCCACTTAGGATTAAGGTTTTGCGTTGCTCGTTGTACCCCCTCCCATCTAGGTTTTTTGGCGCAGGCCTTAAGTGTTGCTTTGCCGGGCTTTGCTTTTGCCCATAGTGTGCTTAGGTTAGGGTGGGTGGTCTCTCCTTTGCCCGCGCCGATTTAGGAGCTAGGTTTTTTGCGCTTCCGTTTCGCTTTTCCCTCCCCCCTTAGGTTTCGGCGCGGGCTTTAGGTGTTTCTTGCTGGGCTTTGCTTTGCCCTGGTGTGCTTTGGCTCGGTTTGGGGGGTACCCTTGCGCTTAGGCGCTTGGGATTTCTTTGCTGTTCTGTGTTGTTCAGTTTTCTCTTTTTCTGCAGGATTCGGTGACACCCGAGGACAAGGAGACGACAACCGAGGAGCCCTGGGTGGTGGAGACGACCTTTGGTGTTGGTGGTGGAGTCGTCACCCCTTCTGCAAGGACTTCGCGTTTTCGGTTTGGTCGGTAAGCTGTGTCGTTCCCCCCCTTTTCCTGTTTTCGGGCACTCTTAGTGCTCCCCGCTTTTTGCGCGCTGCTTAGGCTTTGCTTTGTTTTGGGCACGTGCTTTGCCCTTTTTGCCTGCGCCACTTAGGATTAAGGTTTTGCGTTGCTCTTTGTACCCCCTCCCATCTAGGCTTTTTGGCGCAGGCCTTAGGTGTTGCTTTGCCGGGCTTTGCTTTTGCCCATAGTGTGCTTAGGTTAGGGTGGGTGGTCTCTCCTTTGCCCGCGCCGGTTTAGGAGCTAGGTTTTTTGCGCTTCCGTTTCGCTTTTCCCTCCCCCTTAGGTTTCGGCGCGGGCTTTAGGTGTTTCTTGCTGGGCTTTGCTTTGCCCTGGTGTGCTTTGGCTCGGTTTGGGGGGGTACCCTTGCGCTTAGGGGCTTGGGATTTCTTTGCTGTTCTGTGTTGTTCACTTTTTTTTCTGCAGGATTCGGTGACACCCGAGGACGAGGAGACGACACCCTACGACGAGACCACAGTCACTTGAAAATGAAAAGAAACAAAATTGTTTGAAAAAAAACTCAAAGAAAAATCAAAAAAGAAGAACAGAAGATCAGCGAAGGGAGTCGTCTGCCTGTTGTTTTCTTGTGCTAGATTGGTTTTTCGATGTGATGTATTTATTTTTTTTTGTGTTGTTTCTTTTAAATTCAAATTTCATCTGCTTTCCTGAGTTTCTTCTCATAAGACTTAGGTCTAGGATAGGAACATTTTTTTGTTACTAAAATAGGATAGGATTGGTTTTCCGCGGCTTTTTTAGGCGCTTTTTTTGTTTAGGATAGGTTAAGGAGAGAAAAAAAATCTGCAAAATATGCTGTTAATCTTGCAAGATCTTGCAAGAGGATGTTAATCTTGCAAGAAAATCTTGCAAAAAATTGTTAATCTTGCAAGATCTTGCAAGAAAATCTTACAAGATTATGCATAATCTTGCAAGATCTTGCAAGATTCTTGCAAGATTAACATCCTAAATCGACTAGGGGAGGAAATATCTTACAAATAGATGAATTAAGGCTCGGTGCTTACGGCAGACTGTAGCTGCTGTGTCTCGTGGGTGTCGGAGGTGTTTTTGAGGATAGCCTGGATTAGAAGGGGGTACTGAGCCAGTCTCTGCATGGGCTTAACTAACAGATCAGTCAACTTCAGTCTCTCACACACCTTCTGACTCTCACACCACTGCACATGATAACACATCGGTATACACAATTTAAATATTTGTCCAATATTCACTTTAATTACATGGTCCAGCACCTAGTTAAAGTTCAGGTAAAGTCTTTTCGAACCAAATTAGGGCCGAGCGAGAGTTTTTTCATCAACACACTTGGGTCGAGCCTGGTCTTTTCATGAGTCCATGAATTATTATTTTAATTTCCTGAACATCGATAATTTGAAGTGCCATACAATTTGAAATGACACGGATGAAGACAATCTCTGAGAGGGAGCTAAGCTAGAGCATGATATTTCGGTCTTTAACAAGCGAAAATTCCATCATTAACAACTTGAGTGAGCCAGGCATCAGTAAAATGACCGGGTTTTTGATAAAGTTAGCAATCATTTTTTCTGAACGACATTGATTGTACAATAAAACAAAGTGCTCATTTTGGCAACTAATTAATATTTAGGTACAAACAAGTACAGTCAACTAGAAGGGATCATTGCAGAGAGATCAAAAAGGTTGGGCAAATGTTGTTTTGAGGTTTAAAAACCAGTTTTCAAGAACCGGACAGGACTTTTGCGGACTCCGCTTGTTATGGTTCCTTAAAGTGGTGATGGAGATAATTGACAAAAAGTAGGGGTTTTTTTGGCGATTCTAGTTTTTGACAAATTGGTATTGTTAAAGGAATCATTAAAAAAACAAAAAAAAACGACAAAAATGTTTCATTGAAAAAAAAGAAACTTTCCAGGGAAGCCATAACAAGTGCCGTGCTGACCTAAACCACAAAAACCACTGAGCTAAAACAATCCTGGCTTTAAGTATTGATATTTGATTATTATCAATATATGATTAAAGAAATCATTGAAATGAGTACTAAGATTAAAATTGATTTGGAGTAAAGTCTAGCCAATGGGAGGAGTAGTTTTTGGTTGATTCTTGTCACCTCTTGGTGGAGTGGCAACTCCTGAAATTTGAGAAAAAAAACTGAGCAAATCTGCTTCCCTGGTGGTACTTCGGTGTTTATTACAACTTAAACCCAAATTTAATGAGAAAACGGCTGACTTTGCTGTATGATAATTGCGGGCAGCAATATTTGTTTGAATTTTACTCCGAACTAACTAATCAATCTGCCAGCAAAGTGTCAATGATTAAGAACGGCTTATACTTTTTGCTTTTTGATTGGACAGAGGAAATTATTTAAAAAGAACTGTGCTGTTGCTGTTACTCGATTCATTGCGCTCTTTAGGTGTTAACGGAGTGAAAACTTTTTTTCATCCTTGCAGAGATGCTGTTCTTGCCAAATAAGATATTTTCAAGTATTGAAAAATAGTGATAAAATTTTTTTAAAACTGCTTTTTTGTGTGCCCAAGCGTTGAAAATAGCTTCTTTCAAAAATGAAGTTTGTCTTCGGAGGGCGGTTTTCGCCAAAGCACAATTTGAAAACAATTCGCCAAAGCAAAAAAGCAGATTTTCAATTGAACGACTGATGGGTTTTTAGACTGGAAATATCGAGGCGAACAAACTATCAAAGTTGTTACATATGCCTCTTGAAAAAAAGCACAAAAATGTAAAAGTTGTATCGCAGGTGGGCACTGAACCCGGGAAGGGCTTAATAAGAACATAATGAGAGCATAATAAGCGGTTAATTACGTAAATATTACGAGCATATCTTTTATAATTCTTAGGAAGGCAAGTCAAGTTTAGGTGCACTGCGTATATCTAAATTTCAATATTTTTTGCAAGAATCTTGCAAAATGGGAAGAATATCACTCAATAGAAAAAGGCTCACCCTGGAAGATGTTGAAAGTTGAAAAAATATTGTAATTACGTATTGTTTTCAGCTCATGTTGCTTTTGTTCAACCGCAGTTGTTGCATTTTCGCTAGCTGACACAACTCATTCCTTACCTTTCATTGCATTGCATGAATCTGGATTTCTAAAGCTTATCAATTTGGCCGAAAATTTGTTTCAATACTTTGATTTTTGCGTAACATTTACGTAATTAATCTTTTTTAATCCTTACTTTAGATGTCAGATTCATTCATCTTGTTTCTTTTTTCTTCTTCCCTGTCTGTTCAATGCCCTCTCTAGCCTCTCTAGTTAAGCTTACGTTGAAAGAGTAGCACAGCTTGTTTTCGAATGAATGTCTCGCTTATTTATTTACAAAATCTTTATTTACCTGTTCATTTAAAATTGCATGCAGTTTTTACTGTTGCTAACTTTAAGAGTGTTGTTGGTTGCTTTGAGTGATGGTGATGCGTTGTTTGCATACTTACCACGACGAATACTTTGAAGAGTTCGTTTGTGTGGTAAGTGTTCCTGGCATAGAGAGTACATGCCTCCTGTTGTTTGATGTATGTCAAGTGTGGCAGGAATAGATGCCTCATCTAAAACATACAACAGCCTATCTTAAACGAAGATCACAGTGACCCTTTCAAAAGCTTTACCATATTCTCCGGTTACGGAGAAAAACCCTCACGGATAAAAAACTCACTTTATTTTAGATAGGAAATAAACCCTCACATTTATATCATTCAGACTCCGATACTGGTTTATCTCCTGGGAAGATATTTAATAAAAGTTTTGTAGACAGAAAAAAACAATGAGCTAATTGAAGAAGAATATTCAAAATTGGAAGAATCAATTAAATTTAAAAAGCATGTTAGTAAAATGATTGAGTTTTTGGTTGTATATAAATAAATGAGGTAACATAACTGGAGGTACATGCAAATTATTGAGAAACATAATTGTTTTGAACGTGGAAAAGTAAATCTAACCTATCATCAAATGTTTGTTCATTGCAATAAAAAATATGGCTCTAATATTATGAATTGTCTCGGGTGTAAAACAAAATGTGTTAGTGGTGTTTATATTTAAAAGAAATGGCTTGAACAGACTTTGTCTATAGTTAACCAAGTCACTTTGTCAGCAAAACCAGTCCATTAAAAACCAGAGTAATCTGCACAGCCAGTTCCCTGATCCAAAAAAGTGACAACAAAATTGATCTGCAAAGCGAGACAACTGATCCTAAAAATGGGGAAAAAATGTAAATTTTTGTAAACTAGGATTATGTAAAGATGATTTTTATGTGGGAAAAGCAGAATGTAAATCATGTCAAGTGAAAGAGTTGAGTGTGAAATTTGAGATAAACATTTATGCAGAAATAAACAAATTGGACATAAGAGAATTATACATACCGCTAGAGATATTATGAACTGTAACAAGTTCTCTGTGCAACATAGTTAGAAGTTCTTTGATCCACGTAGTTATAACTTTGTCAATCACAATAAACCTAAAAGACATTTTTTTAACAAATATATAAGATGTTGTGATGATTCTGAATATCCTCCACATAGTGATGGTTTATAACCCAAAAAAGGTTGCTGATATTATATTACCGGATATAGTAAAACAAGGGTTTGTCTTGAATGTATTAACTAGAATGAGTTCAACCGATGAAAAGATTACACAGCCAAATTAAAAATTTAAATTAAAGATCAGTCTTAATTTTAGTTTTTAAATTGATATTAGTATTTATTCATCCTCTTGATGTTAACAATTGATGATTTTCTCTTTTTTCATGTTTTCAATTTGTTACCAAAAGTTTTTCGTAGATAATAAAAGCAAGCTTTTGTTTAGCAAATTTGTGCAAAGATAAACATTGCCGGTAAAATGCCGGAAAATAGCCGCCGTTGACGCGCTTGATGTACATTCGAAATGAAACAGAAAAAGAAAAACAAGAGATAGAAATTGACCGATTTTTCTCTGTTTCTTTTCTGTTTTATTTTAGTGTCAAAAAGAGTTCTATTTTGAGCTGCAATTTTAGTTAGATTTTTAAACTTTACTTAATTTGGCGTCTAAACTGAAAACTACTAAACCTAATACTAAGGCCACTAGCAATCGCTCTAATGAACTTTAATAATCTAATCCTAATGCACTACGACTTAATGACCCGACTTCATATGTTTATCTCATTTCTTTCGATTTTTGCTTTTTTGCTATTGACTGTATTCACTACATTGCGTAATTCAATTAGTGAAAGAATTTAAAATACTTTCAGTTGAAACAGTGCGAGAAGTAAGTCAGACGTCAAGCTTGAAAAAACGTGACGTATGTGAAACGTGATTAAAAGGTAAAACTAATTTGAAAAAAAGGAGAGCGCCTACATATTAGCCGTTTAGCCAATCATTTTTTTAAACTTTATGATGATATTTGATATTATCATGATTTTTCTGTTAAATGGCAAATTTAATTAATGTTGATCATTTTTTTTCTAGTATTTAGGGCTGAAAATGTTTTTACTGTATATGTCTATAAAATGTGTCTAGGTCTGTACAACTTTGAATTAGAGTTTATTTTTTGATTTTTTAAATTACTCTTAATTATTATTTCATTAATTAGCATTTTAATATCATTATTAAGAGCAAAACTCCTGAAATGTGATACATATTATTCTATAGTTAAAATTCGATTGTTTTTGAGTTAATGAAACAAAATAAGTCTGAAAATTGATCGCTTTACGTTATGAAATATCTTGACAGTGGTGGGGATTGAACAGCCCGTCTAACTATGGAGGTCTTTTACTCAGTTTTTAAGAATAGAAGTATCAGAATTTATGAGAATTTAAGTGGATTGCACTAAATGAAACGAGGAATGTTGGTTTTGAGTTACTTAAATTGTACATTATAATGGTATTATTTATTAGTAAAGAGTAATGGTAAATACATGATATTGAACGCAATACGGCATATGGCGTAACTTGAATTCCTATGTATACCAGAAACCATAGACTTGGGAAGAAATGGTCTAAAAAAATTACTTAGCCGTATTAGTGTTGGGAATCAAATGAAAAAAGTGAACTGCTTTTTTGATAAAGTTATCGTCTACTGCTATTTCAGGAACATTACACAAGCGGATTAAATAAATTTAAAATTTTCTTGAGTTTTTTTAAGCAAAAAATGTCATTTACTCTATATTTTTGACCCAATTCAATTTTAAATGTTTTTCACTAAATTTTTGAAAAATTTTGAACTCAAACAATTTGGTAGCTTACTGATAAAACGGTTGGCAGCTTATTAGTAATCTGTAATCTTAATTTGTTTTACAAGTCTTCGGTCGCGAAAAAAACTATCAACTTTTGCTGCTGGAACTTTTGCATTATTTTATTTGAACCGCCCTGGAAAATGAATAAAGAACACAGAATCCAGTCGTTAAGTACCCCCAAAACCTAAAAAAAGGACCTCAAGGCAATCTATGTTTCATGCCAACAATTGATAAAATTTGAGAAATCAGTTTAGCTTTTTTTAATTTTGTGAAGATATATATCTTTGATCTCGACTTTATATAATGACTTTATAAAGCAAATCGAGGTAACACCAAAACTTTAAAAAGGACCTCAATGCAATACATGATTAATGCATAATGACTTTATAAAGCAAATCGAGGGGGGTACATTATGAGTTTGATTACGCTAATGTGGATGGAAGTATAAAAAACTCTTTACATGGATTGAGATTATTTTCTTTCATTTGTCAATCCAAGTTCTTTTTTAAGCCCAATCAAATTCGTTTGATACCTTTAGTTTAATATAGTCTATATCTCGGTATAGAGAAAAGAAATGTTGAGGCAATTTTCGTAATGAATTTTTTTCAAAAAAAACTTATAATCTTTTCATACCGTTGTTAACGCTAAAAATCTCTAACAAATGTCAATTTTGTGAATATGGTGAAAAGATGTCAGTCAGAATTGTAACTTTTAGCGTTGAATGGGGTGAATGCGATGAAAAAAGAATTCACCGCTGATAATCGCATATCTTTTTCACCGCTGATAGAAAAGAATTCACCGCTGATAATCGCACACAAAAATTCACCTCTAAATTCACCAAATATCTTCACCGGAGAAAATGTTGCAAAAAAGATGTAAGAATGGCGGTGAATACGTTGAAAATGGTTAAAAAAACAGTTCACTGTTAAAAATCTCAAATCTTACAAAATTTCACCGCTTTCATCGCTAAGAGAGGCGGGCACTTTGCCGTAAATTTTTTTCACCGCTGTTTACCGCAATTATTTTTTCGACAAAACCTCGACCTAGGCCTGTATAATTTCACGTCCTTCTTTCAATTAAAAAGTTACAGCTATATTTTGGTTATACATTAGACTTTTCCGCTTTTGGAAGTGACACTACTGATATGAAACGTTAAAAGTTATATTTGTTGTAGTCAAATAATTTTGTGATCTCTTAGTTAGAACTTAAACCAAGTACGTAGTGGATGACAGAGGAATAGATGCGGTTAATGAAGAGGATAATTAGTCAACTTTGAACTGTCAACTGTTTTTTGTGACTTCCCTAGTTGAGAAGACCGAACAAAAACGACGCAAGAAATGTTCGGTATGTTCGGTTTTCTACGTAAGAAATGATCGGCATGTTCGGTCTAGAATGTAAGAAAGCTTCGGAGTTTCATAATTACGTTTCATATACAATGCAAAGATAAAAAAGCAAGCCTCTGTCTTTAAAAAAAAACAAAGGTTTCCAAAATGCGATAACTAAAGAATGAGAAAACTAAAGGTCTTTTTTGGAGGTTAATTTGATCCCAACGAATGTCGAGGATCGCTGTTAAGTTTGAGCAACATTTTCATACAATATAATGGTTGAGAACGATCTTTTTATACGTCCCGGCCTGAACTAGGGAGAGCTTCAAACTCAAAGACTTTAATTCAAAAGCCGGCCATGTTTGAAACTTCTTCCGTAAAAGTTCATATGAATGTCGCAAAAAGGTGGTTCAATTTTCAGCAAATGCTTTCACGTTAACACAGGCCAATACCTCAACAGCTTGCCTACCATCAGCAACTGGGCCTTTGAACACCTACCTGTCCAACCTTGCAGATTTTTTCAATAGCCGCGACCTCCACCTCGCTGCTGAGAAATGCACTTCCACACTATTTACCACGGACCCGAAACAGTACAAAATCAACCCAAATGTAAAAATCAACGACAAGCCAGTTCCCCATTCTCAAACAATCAAGATTCTAGGCATCACATTTGACACTGGACTAACATTCACCCCACACATTAAGGACGTCTGTGCTCGCTCTCGCAAACGACTGAACGTGCTCAAAGCACTTTCTGGAACCAACTGGGGTCAGTCTAAAGAGACGCTTCTGATTACATACAAAGCAACAGTTCGTCCTCTGCTAGACTATGCAGCTCCAGTGTGGGGTCCCACCACCAGCAATACCAACATCAACAACTTACAACGAGTCCAGAATGCGGCCTTGCGAACAACAACCGGCTGTGTTTTAATGTCCAGCCAGGAACATCTGCACCAAGAAACCGAAATTCTCGAAGTCAGGCGACACACGAGGCTATTATGCGTTCAACAACAACTCTCCCGCTATTTACCAGCCCACCCAGGCCACCACATTATAACCAGGCCGAACCCCCCCAGACTCATAAAAGAATCATTGCACACCCGTTACAACAGGTATATCGAACCATACCTTGATGAAACTGAAGATAAAGACAAGATAACATCCAAAGAATACCGAAAGATTCTGAAGAACATGCATACAACAGAAGTCAAAGACGCCATCAACAACTATGAGCCGTCCAGGGTACTTGCCACTGCTGCCCCCATGAAGATACATGACAGTGAGAAAACACTCCCCAGAGGCAGTAGAAGGCAACTCGCGCAACTCCGCTCTGGTTTCAGTCCGCTTCTCATGACCTACTCGGCTAGGATCAACAATGATGTGTCTGAGACGTGCCCCGACTGTAAACGAGAGCCACACACAACACAACATCTTTTTAAGTGCCCGATGAAACCCACCAATCTCTCCGTGAAGTCACTTTGGACAAGACCTGTGGAAGCAGCTAAATTTCTCTCGCTCCCACTCAACGACAACACCGCAACATCGGACTGAGGCAAATAACAACAACAACAACAACGTTAACACAGCTGCGTATGACTTCGTTATTGCCTCGATGCAACTTGGATTCGAACTACCAACCTCCAATCTGCCACTCTTTAGTTTGTGTGCACACACCACTCCGCTGCCCCCCCACCCACTGAGGTGCAATCTCGTTGCAAAAACTATGAATGTCGCAAAAAGGTGGTTCAATTTTCAGCAAATGCTTTCACGTTAACACATCTGCGTATGACTTCGTCATTGCCTCGATGCAACTTGGATTCGAACCACCAACCTCCAATCTGCCACTCTTTAGTTTGTGTGCACACACCACTCCGCTGACCCCCCCCCCCCGCACTGAGGTGCAATCTCGTTGCAAAAACTATGTCAAGATTATTATATGCACAATTTATTTTAGTGAAAAAATTTCAGTTGAGTGATAAATATGTATCGCAACTTCCGAGCACAAGTGTTACATTTTAACATAATGCGACTATGTAAGTTATTCAATGCCAGAAGAATGAGAGAGAACAACCTAAAGTAAATTGTGCATATGATAATCTTGGCAGAATTTTACAACAGACTCTACTTGTTCAACGTATACTTCGCTAGAGAAATGAGGCCTTGAGGAACAAGAAAGAAAGTGAGAACGGGTTATAAGAGATTCCCAAGTTCAAGAAATAAGACCAGTTGCTGTAAATGGGTAGCACAATAGGCTTGCAAGTATCAGATGCTGGTTTGAATCAAGTACTGGTCCATTTTCACACTATTTGCACTTGCTTAGACCCCCTAACATTTAATATCTCAGAGTACGTTCTTTGTATAATCGGAAAAGACCTAATTAATCATAGCATAAGATTTTGTTAAAGAAACAAGAACGGCTCTTGCGGGTCTGTACACAGCACAGAATGTTCCAAAATACATCCCACGGTTGCAAAACAACTTTTTAAATTCGTCAGAAAATTTGTTTTGGGTATCCAAGGACAACTTAATTGAATTTCAGATAATTACTTGTACTGTTTGAACCAAAAAATATGCCGTCTTTTTCAGCAGACAAAAACGAAAACTCATCACCAGATCCTGGAAAAATAAGAGTAGTACATTTTGGAACAAATAGACACACAAAAATCATACAAACCAACACACACAACACTTTTTACATAAAGAACATTAACATAAAAAAGAATTTTTTCAAGACTTTGTTTTTGGAAATAGGTCAATACTCAAGTTTCGCCGCTATTCATTGAGGTATTTTTTTCAAAAAACTAGTGAACTTTCGGAGGCAATTGTATCAGTGAAATTATATTTGACACTTAAATTTTGAATCTAACTTTTTGAATTTTTTCTATCTTGAAAATTCATGAGCAAAATGAGAAAAGAAATTCTAAAATTTTGCAGATGTGTCATCAGCGAGATGTAAACACAAGCTGTCATTTTGGACTTATTGAAAACTGGTCTGACAATATCAAGTGGACAAATAATAAAGATAAGAAAAGAAATAATGATAAGAAAAGAAAAAAAAATTCCACTACTAATTTTCAGTAAGGTTATTTGATGATCTGATGTTCTTTTTTGATGGAACTGTTCTTTTAGATCACCGAAGTTTTGAGAAGACTAATTTGTTAGTTCTGTTGATATAACAAGAACTGTTTGCAAAGCCAACTCTAGAATTTAGAAAAGATTTAATGTTGCTGCTTTTAGTTTCACATTTGCAAAGTTGATTTGTGCTGTTCTGAGAGATCATTGCCGGAAGTCTTTAATTTTCCGTAAATTTATTTTGATACAGAGGAAAAGTGGTTCGTATTTTATTTCGCTACGAGCAGAATACATGTCGAGGGTTTAATATGTTTTTTCAACATAATTTTGAGAAAAAAAATCAAAATATTATTTTTTTTGGAAATTTTTCCTTCGAACTTCAGAGTCTCCCTTCTTCTAATTTTTGATGCCCTTTTATATAAACCACCAAAATTAGATCCTGAGGGCCCCCAAAATAGTCTCTTTCTTTTTCTCTACTGTGCATAAACAAAAAGTGAAAATTTGACCGAAGAAAAAGGCCTCGCATGTATATTCCCCCTTTTTTGAAAAAATGTTGGAACACCAAGAAGCTGTTGGCATGTTTCGGTTGTATCCATATTCAACTCTTGGCTGTTTTATTTTGCAGAAACGAAATTATTTTTTAGGTTCACGTTAAAAAGATGCTCAAGCATGTCAGCAATTCAATTAATTTTTTTTCACAATAATGAAATTCACAGATTTTGAAAGACTAAACAGAAAGCAAGAAAAGGAGTTGACGATAAATCTATTTGTCCATGCTCTGTAAAATAATGGCTACCAATACAATTCCTCCTATAATGAAAGCAACAATCATGTTTTGCATATCTTTCTTCTTCTTCTCTGCAACTTTCCTTTCCTGTTCCTGTCTCTTCCGCCTCTGTTCCTGGAAATACTCCTCATCCTCCTCTTCTTGTCTTCTCCTTCTCTCTTCCCTCTCTTTCTTGATCCGCCGTTCCTCCTCTTCCGCCTTGCTATCCTTCCACATTGTCTCTCTTACTGCTTTCTCCTGTTGTCCATCACGCCGCATCGGATTTCCCTCTTCGTTTGAATCATTTCTTGCATCTGAAGTCTTTTCTAGTCCATCCGAGGGTTGTTGTTGTTGCTGCTGTTGTTGTTGTTTTTGGTCCCGCTGTCTTTTTCGTTCGGCTCTGTTCTGTTCGAATCGTTCTCTGGCTGCTTTTCGTGCATCGCATTCGTTTGATGGTTTATTAGCATCTGGAATTGACTCGTTTTCATTCGGAATTTGATCACTTTTTGAGTTTACTTTGTTGTCAGTTTTTGCAATTTTTTCAGTAGATTCATTGTCTCGTTTAGATTTCCTCATATCTCTTGAATTTCTTCGCATGTCTTTGGAGTTTCTTTCCGCTGAAGGTTCCTTTTTTTTCTCTTCTTGGTTTAAGGGCTCTTTCTTTGTTCCATGTTCGCCAGTCAATTGATCCGATTTTTTGTCCTTATTTGCCTCAATGTCTGTACCTTTCTGGCGTAATTTAAGAGCAGACAATTTCCGTAGTTCACGAGTACTCAAGACTTTTGGTGGTTCTGAATTCTCTGAGCTCGGATCATCGATTTTCTTAACAGAATCATCTTTTTCTGTAACTGTCTTGTCGTTAGAGTCATTTGAATAAGAATTTATCAGAAGGTTGTTTTGGTCTGGTCTACGTCCTTGATTGGAGCTACTGTGTGCGTTTTGAGTCAATTTTGAGCTCTCGCTTGTTTCAATGTCAGGTTTGGTCGCACTATGTCCAATATTGTTGCTTACAGACCCAGTTTTTGTCATTGTTGTCGTTGTTGTTGATGATGTTATTTTGTGGGCACCTTTATTAGCACTGTCATTGGGTTGTTCCACAGTCGATTCTTTCCTTTGTTTGTTTATTTTGAAGTTGTACTTCACTTTAGGAGCTGTTTCTTCGCTCTTATCAGAAAACACACTCATTTTGGAAGACAATTTGTTCACTTTCGATGTTGATTCCTTTCTAGTTTTGGGTAACTTAGCCTCTTCCGCTTTCTTTGCATCTGTTTCATTCATTGCTGTGGAATTATCGCCGGAGGATTTGAAGTCTGGATTTTGATTGCTGAGCTGACCCTTTTTGTTCCAGCTCTTTTGAGCAGTTTCCGCCATCTTTCTACCGTCACTTTGACTACCCGATCGTTCTTTTCTGTTTCTATCTGGTTTCCATTTGCTACCATTGAGTATGGGTTCAAGAGTTCTTCCACTCTTCAGCTCATAGTCTAGATTCTGTCCTATCGATTCATCTGTCACCACAATGTCCGGAGTCTCTGCTGGACTGAAACAACTTCCTTCTGTTGAAGTCAAGTCGTCGTGTGAGTGCTCAGTTGAATTTGGACTTCTGGCCAGATCCAAATGCATTCTTGTGTTCAAATACTTGGAATTCTTCACACTCACACATTCCTCTTCAATCTCTCCATTCACTGATTGCGATTGAGAGTCGTTCACGTCTAAAATAGTACTGGGAGCCGCACTTGATAAACTGAGCCACGATGTTACGTAATTCGGATCTGGGGGAACATCCGAAAACCACCGGTCGATCTTTTCTTCCCCAAATAAATCGGCAATGTCTAGATTTCTGTTGAATGCTACATCAGTACAATCGGAACCGGCGGTCGAGACATTGTCAGAAAATGGGGTCAACCATTGACCTTGAGATTTCAATCCTAAATCGGGGTCCTCTGTAAAGGACAAATTGCGCGACCGCCGCTTTTGTGTCTTGTCTGATGTTGCGTAGAAGTTTCTCTTCACACTAACATCGTTGACCAGATGTCTGGTTTCGATTGCCAAGTTCCGAATGACCCGCTCGTTTGGCTTTATCATTACCTTTGGGAATTCCGTAATCAAAGCGTACATTAGGTTTCGTTCAGTTACTCCTCGCACGACTTTGCTGATTGGCTTAGGCTCATTTGTTACGTAATCGATGATGGCATTTCTTACGTCATCAAAAGATACTGTGTTACCTCGTTTGTATTGAAATATCAAATTGAGGAGAGAAGGCAAGTCCACTTTCCAAATGACCCGAGACTTCCTTTCGGGCAGAACCGAAACATCGTGGTCGCTATCGCTGCTGGCCATATTTTAATATTGCAAGTTAGTGGGGTATATTATTAGAACAAAGTTGTGACAATTTGAATCAATTAAGAAATGGGCAATGGCTCAATGACATTATTCAATTGCAAAATATATTGGATATTTGTGTAGAAATATTGTATCAATTTTAGTTTTATAGCCCACGTGTATGGTTTGAATAGCAGGAAATGTGTGTTTTATAAACATCGATTAACAGAAACCAGCAGCTAAAGTGGTCGCTTGACTTTGCAAAGTGGGGGCACATGTTGAAATGTGAGGAGCCCTAAATCAGTCACATTTTAGTACCAACTAACCAACTACCAACTTTAATCAATAGTGAAAAGCAGTTAAGATTGGATAAAACAAGTATTTCAGAGCAGAATAAAGTGCAGCAGTCAATCTGCAGCTATTTCACTATAGTTGACTTTACCAGTTGGAAGCTGGCTGTGTTCCTAATTGGTCACAGTTGCCAATATACTGCTGGAATAGAATTGGAATTCTGGCAAAAATTATACTTTCAAAATTCGGTTAGGAAATTATTTCAGCTATTTAGACTGGGACACTCTGGCGAAAGAATCAAATGGTCGCGTGAAACAACAGTTTTAGTACCCTCGTATATTGGGCTCAAAATACCCAATTCTCAAAAACGTGCTGTCTGTATCTTGGATTATTGATACGTGTAGACATTTATATTGCGGACAAGCAGAGCGCAAATTCGTCTTTCTCTCATATTTAGTCATAACCTGAGCCAGTTTATCCAGACACAGATTTTGCCGGAAGCTTAGAAACAGATTTGGAAAGAAAGAAATGAACAAAGCTCCCAGCAGTCTTTGACGTCTTTCCATAATTCTCATTTCTTATAGCCTCGACGCTATTTTTTCCCTTGTTTGTTCTGGGGAATTATCCCGAATTAAGACATATGCCCATTTACAGCTGCAATGGAAATGTTTCACAACTCATTTTGTTATCATTTCATGAAGATTGAGAGAGTAATGCCTATAGTGGTGATAATGAAGACTCTCAAATGACTGCTGGTGTCGATTTGTGTTTAGAAAGAATTAACAGATTTCTGCCTCCAATCGCACACTGTGTCAACTCACCTGTTCCAAATTAGATTTAATGCTCTCCTAAATCTTCCCTGCTTAACAGTCAAAACAAAGAATCATAGAACCAAATTTCAACTACCCTTCCACTAACCACCCCTCCTGTACCTCCACAAGGAGACTAACACATTCCTTATTCTTCCTTTGTCTCCCCACCCATTCTCTCTCTCTCTCTCTCTCTCTCTCTCTCTGGGCATTTGAACTATATCACTGCTTCACTACACTGGAGTTCTTGAACCCATAAGCTGTTTCCTACTTCAAAGGAACACAAAGGGTAGTAAAAGTGGTAGGAAGGAACCGCAAAAAATAGATACCAATTATTGGGGAGTTTGTTTCTTTGCTGGCATTCTATGGTACATGCGTACCAAAAGAGTCGTTCACGGGTTGTTGTTTATGAGTGTGTCAAACATCTAACAACATGTTGAGAGCCTCAAGGCATCAAACAACTTTAGGTACCACTAAAAGAGAGCGGTCTTTGATGGTGGCAATTAGACCAACTACAGAGCAATTTATTCCCAAACCTACTGGAAATACTTGTGATAACCCAAAAGTTTCCAAATGCATGTATTTTACAAACACAAAGGTTTTCAAAGGACTTTAAAACAAAGGGACCGTTTTCTGCAAAATTAACACGATTAATTTGGCCAAATAAAGCTTGTTTTTGTTTCTTCAAACACAAATAGAAAGCCACGATGACAAATTCTAGACTGACAAACTAATCTCAAAGCTTACAAACAACTTGTGAAGAAAATATTTCAGGCTTTACCTACACCAAAATCACTGAAGATGATGGGCCAAATACTCTTTTCAGAGGCAATTCAATTTCTGGAACTGTTTTTTCTTGACTTAAATGCATTATTTTTTGTTTTATGCTCTGTTCAATTTTAACTTGTTTGGTGAAGTTGCACCGGTTTCTGCTTAAATTTAATAGTAAACTTTATAGCCGGGATTCCAACTATAACCCTAAAGACTTTATTTATTTTTGTAGAATTTTATTGTAAGCACGTTTAACTTAACGAACAGACATTATACGAGTGTATAATTTCAACGGAAAACCCCGCTGGATCGTTTGTTGTGTAGCAGAATTCAAACAATCGAATATCAAACAAAAAAAGTAATTCCAGTCTTCAATCATTGCATTCAACCCGCGTTGTGTTGAGTATTTATGCTACTTGCAACTGCGTAATTGATTTTCCCGACTGAGTCTCGAACCACCTTCGTATGTTGTTGGTCTACCCATTTGAGCTTCTCGACATCGAACGCCTACACCACGGGGCTACGCCCCCGTTTAAAAGCGCATAATCAGCAGCTTATCAGTTGCTTTGTGTTGTTGAGCGGACTTATTTCTTAGAACAAAAACGTTAAAATGAGCATCGAAGGGTCCGAGTGATTCTGAAAGTATGTCTACATATTAATTAAAATGATTCGGTATGAATCTTTTCAGCCCCCCCCCCCCCCCCCCCCCAAACATAGTGGTTAATATTTGCACCACCAAACGCACGTGCTACAAATGGGCAGCATGTGTGTTGAAATCCAGTGTCGAGAAACTTTTTCCCAAGTTATCTCAACTGGATGTAAGGAAAGGCACAGCAGCAGGCCAGTTTTTGGTGTAATTGTTTTGTGATCACAACAGACAACGAGCTGATTTTTTGATAACTAACATTTGTCTATGCATGCTACCCTCTATAGTTAAACACAAAATTTTTTCCCTTATATTCAGTGATATAAAATAATAAAGTGATGTAAAATAATAAAAACCACAAAAACCGTCGTCATGTTGACAACATCTTATTGTTCCGACCACACTTGTGGGGGGGGGGGGGGGGGGAGGAACTATATACTCAAATCGGTTTTTTTCCCGTGAATTTTGGCCGACCGATATATTCATCGTAGAGAAACGTGCGTGGTATCATTAAAAAGCTCGTCCAGCGTAGAATTCGAAATTAAAAAGATTTTTTTTGAATTTCGTTTTTTTCGAGGAGTTATCGAGGTTTAAAGTTTCATGTGAACACTGGATATTTGGTTCACTTTTGTTCACTTTTACCGTAATTTTCGTTCGAATTAACGTTTTTTCTACGAAAAACTTAATTCAAAACTAGATTTCACGCCAAAAAGTAAATCAATTTTAGGTTTTTAATAGGTGAAAGGAGATAACAAAGACTAGTTCTAGTCTTAGAGGGAAATTTAATATATAAAAAAATTCGAATTAGGTTTGGGAGCTCTTTTTTAGAAAATTTTGCAATTTTTTTGTTCTTTCAAGTCACCTAGAGACTACTAGACGCTTTTAATATCAAAGTTCCGTTAATGAAAAACTTCTTTTACAATCAAATGAAGCCCAATGAACAAAAAATTTGTTTCGAAGGGATTGCTCATGTTTTTTTTTGAACTCGTATCTCAAATTTTGTAATTTCAAATGAAATTTTGATTTATATTTTGAGGTTTTACTAAAGTTTTATAATCCTATGGCATAAACTTGTTGACTAAAAGTGCAATAGATTTGCTAATGAGCATTAGGTGAGCCTATCTAGTGCTGTGAGTGGACAGCTAATGGCTGTTAAGACTTTGAAAATAAATTTTCTAAAACTTTTTTAAAATTAGTAAACCATAAAATTATTTTTGTGATTTGTAAGTTCGTCTCAGTAAAAACAGGATTGAACTCCTTCATACCACTGCAAAATAAATTAATCTCAATGGCGACTTTATCAAATAACTATTGATTATACGTCTTCAATGCCACAAGATTTCAATTTTTTTTTAAATTCTTTTGGACATTTCGTTTTATTGGTTCATTTTGAAATCTAATCACGTCATCCTAATATTGATGGCTATATCTTCCTTTCGTGAAGACGTCCAAAAGATCATAGATAAAACTTTCTGAGAAAAAAATATGGTTTAAATGGCTTCAACAATTTCTTCTCCCATTTTTCTAAAGAAATTTTGGTTTTTGCCTGTATTTGTTGTTTTTTTTTCATAGTCATAAGACATATTGTGATGTCTTATTGATTACCTAGGAATCATAAACATCCTTGTATTCACATCGTGGCATAGCTGAGCGTATTCATTCAATTCCTATGAAAGCTTTTGAGTTTAATGGCTGTTAAGACTTTAAAAATATTTTTTTATTTTTTTTTGAACATAAATCAATCTTAAGCTTATTTTCGTGGATTGTAAGTCAGTCTCGGTAATGACAGAACAACTTTTTTTCTTCATCAGCAACAATTTATCTAGTTAGCGGTTTTGTCTGCTAGTTATTGGTTTTTTGACTTCGGTGCACGAGTTTTCATAATTTTTATAATTTTTGGGTTTTTTTAGTAAGTTTGGTTCCTTTTGAAATCGTATTAAAATATCCTAATATTGATAGCTCCCATTGGCTTAGTGAAGATGTTTAATGGATCTTTGAAAAAGTTTTCAGAGAAAAAAGCTTATGGTTTAAATAGCTTCGAAACTTTCTTCTCCCAATTTTCTACCGAACTTTTGGGTTTTGCCTGGTTTTGTTGTTGTTTTCATAGTCAATGACTTGTTGTAATGTCTTACTAATAAATTTTGAATGACAAACATCCTAGTCGTCACGTCATTTAGGCATAATTTAGCGTACTAAATGCCTTCCGTTAAAAGCTGTAGAATTTTTTGACTTTGATACTATGGGTTTTCTCAAACATTTCGTGGTTTTGATGTATTTTTCTTTGCCATACGACTTATTGTGATGATTTATTGATGTCACATGAAAGAAACCTATGATTGCTATTTCATCGAGGCAGAATTTAGTGTGTTTAAATAACTTAAAATGTAGCATTTTTTTTAAAATTCAAACATCTATTTTTGTTATCTCTTCATTTGGTTAACAATTAAGTCAAAAATGTAGATGAGCTCGGGTCGGAACATCATGTGCGAACGCACATTAACGAGCCGCCTTGTTGAAGTTTTGTTTCGAAGAGACCATTTTTTTCATTTCGGCGTAAAAAATCGAAACAAGGAAAATTAACAAAAAGCAAAAAAATTCAACATAACAATTGCAGAAATTTGAGCTACCCTATGGTATGGATATTCAAATTAGCTACACTACAGTTGTTTTCAAAATAACCCCATCTGACTTAACCTCAACACTTTTTTTTGCAGTTTTTAAATTTTCTGAGGCTAAATCTTGACAACCGGCATACCACTGGATAGTCGAGTCTAGGTTTCGTTTTTGATTGTGTCATGTGCGGAATTTGATACAGATTATAATTAAATTACTCATATTTCAAAAGAGGTAGTTACCCGGACCTTCGCCTCATAGCATATCAGCGCTGTAGAAAATAGAACATTATGCCCAGAAATAAGACAGCGAGTTGACTCATAAGATAGTAAAATTGCAGACCGTAAATTGAAAAGTGGGACATGTTCAGAGAACCGGCCCTGGTAAAAAAAAACATGATGAATTCTGACATGATTCAGCGCTGAAAAACACTTACACCATCTTCCGGGTAGTCTATAGACGTAATGCAAACTCACCAGAGTGAATCCTGTGCAAATAGGGAGAGCATTGAACAATTTGGCCTCCTCTCTGGCCGTGTTCAACACTGGCTGCAAGTACTGGAACCAAAAGTGTCTATGTGCCTCCAACACCTGATCCAGATTGGCAAACAGTCTCTCCTTGCTCACATCAACCAGAATGGACTCACTCTGCACCTCCTCCAGTCCAGACATGAACAACTCCATGATCACGTGCAGCTTCTTCATGTACACTACCTCACTCTTCAGTAATTCCCACACTGCCTCCTGATAATCTCTTTCCTTCTTCCTCATACTCACTGTACAGTCACGTGATCTCCTCTCTCCCAACAGGTCTTGCCACGTGCACTCCTAATAAAATAGGGCATCTTTTACGTTTGTGCCCCCCAGTACGTGTGCTCCCCCCAGTTACAGAGCACGTGCCATTACATAGCAAATCATTATGTAAGAATATGGCACGTGCGTCTGGGGGCGCAAATAATATGTACCCACTAAGCTGGTGGGGGGGGGGTACAAACGGAAAAGATCCAAAATAGGCTAAGGCATGGAATCAATCCCAACATATTAACGTTTTCCCTGTCGTGAGATCCATTTTTTTAAATTTTTGAAATGCTGAATAGAGTAATACATTTTTAAACCATAAGTCCACAATCATCAGGCAATGAAACTAAACGAAACTCTTCATTGGTAATGATTTGAATAGAACAGAGCAATCAAAAGGATGGAAAAAGCTTCCGGTCTACCCATCTTGGATCCCATGTTTTAGAGCATTCATGTTCCTTTCACGAAAGTCACAAATTTCCTGCATTTTCTCACTATCAAATTCAAGATAATTGTTCTTATCTGCGGTATCTAAAGCTGTTCAAAATTATTCAAAAATGAATGACAGCTTTAGAATCAATTTCTTACACTGTGGTGTTCGATAGTGAGCTACCGAGATTTAACTGCCTTTCTCCAAAAGCAACAAATACTTCTGTCCGGTCTTTTGTATGTTGACGTCAAACCACGTTCATTCGTCGCTTTTATTCGGTACCCGTGTTGAGTAATTTCGTTTTTAACTTGTAAGAAATCGGCCTTTTTTCATCGTTTTCTTTAGACAAAAACGATCAAAGCCCTTACGTGGTATTTGTCATTTTCGTCTTTTTTTGGTTGTTTTCCATTGTAAGAAATGGTTGTTTTTTCATCGTTATTTTTTGGAAGAAATGATAGTTTTTTGGTCGTTTTTTCGTCGTTATTTCGTCGTTTTTTCTACAAATGGATCATCGTTTTTTCGTCGTCTCTTTCATGTGGATCGTCGTTTTTTCGTCGTATACTGATACCAAACGTTTGTCACCGTGGACATAATATTTTTCGCTATCGCTTTGAAAAATCTTTCTTTTTGAAAAAAATTGCTAGTTTTTTTCCGGTTTGCAATTATGCTAAAATTATTCTAACAAAATACACCATATGAATTTGATTGAGCAGTTGAAATGAGAATTTGAAACAAACGAGAATTTGAAACTAATACGAGAAATTTATTCGTTTGATTATTTTTCCTCAGCGTAGTCTCACAAAATCTGTCAACTTGACTTGACAGCTAGACTAATGTAACTTTTGTAATATTTAAAAAAAATTAAATTACCAGAAAATGAAGCTGACCAGCAGAAAATTAGTTCTCAAGGTTCATAACAGCTAATAAACTGCTTCCCAATTTGATTCCCTCACGCATTGCTGAATAACTAGTGATTGTTTACTTCAACTCTCAAATCCAAAGAGCATAGAAATAGATGTTCAGTTTGAGGGAATGAGGTGGTAATATTAGATTGAATTTGTGGACGTACGTACTTTTATACTGCCTTTTTCAATCACACGCTCAGATTAAACCTCCGCGCACAAGTTGCTGTGTAAACCTGAAATATTCCTTCCACTTTTGCTACTTATTTATCTTCAAGTAAATTCATCTTATTAAACACAAATGTTTTTACTCAAGAATTGCAACTTAGAAATAATAAGATAAGAATCTTTGTCTAAGAATAATCCAAAAGAGTTAAAACCAAACAGCACCGAACCGGCTAGCACAGTACCCATTAATAGACAAATAGGAGCCTTCAAACCCTATTTTTACCTATGAGAACGAACAGCCACAATTTTAAGATTATTATATTAATAACAATACTGATACTGTGATTAATTTCTTTAACATTTGAAAGCATGTGGATATCTAACCTTAGGGTTATAATCAGAATAATTTACAAGTTTACTTCAAAAAAAAGAAAGCATTAAACATAACCAGGGAAATGTACCTGGAGGAACTCATGGTGTTGAGTGTCAAGAGGTGTCTCGAAGGGGGTGCCAGCAGGGGGGACTGAGGAAGAGTCCAGAAACCTCTCCAGAGTATCCCGCATCTTCTCCATTGAGTCCTTCTCCTTAACACAAGAGAACTGGGAATAGGAATAAGACATAAGGAGAGAGGAAGAACTAACCATTACTAGTATGGTAATTGACAACTAGGAATCAGTTATAACTAATGAGTTGTTGAGAAAAGCAAAAGCAGTAAACAAAAGCAGTAGTATATTGATTAATAAATAAATAGAATGAGAGTAACCGTTGAGGCAATAGGGATTGTGGCCTTGAATGGAACCACAAAGCAACACACACTCACACGAGAATGGAAAAGAAGAAGAAAGGGTTCAATTATGCAATTTAGTTTAATGAAAATCTAAATGATCCGGTTTTGGAAATGGGATAAAAGAAGGGATATCAATACGTGACAAAGTCATTTATAAGCATTTTGAAAGATCTCACGAGATTAACCTTTGGTTTCGAATAGGGTAGACAGTTGTTCAGGCAGCAAGCGACATACTTTAGGCCATGAACTGTCCTTCGGGTTAATAAGATGTGGAAAGGGTCATGATTTCTCAATAATGGTCTTGAGTCAAATATTAGACTGTATGGAGTGCACCCAAATTTTTACGGAATTCATAAAATAGTTACTTTGCGAAAACATGCAAAAGATATTGGCAAAAACTGTTCATCAGACGACATATCATTGAAACAAATGCATTCTAAACAACGAAACACAAATTTCTTGCCTTTCAGAATGGGATCGAATTAATTCAATGGTCCAAACGAAATCTGACACATTTGGGTGACTTAATTCTTATGTTTTATTTTTCTTACTGTAAACGTTTTATTTAATTAATTTTTTCAACAGGGTTTGTTTTCATTAAAATAACACACACACACACACACACACACACACACACACACACACACACATACACACACACACACACACACACACACACACACACACACACACACACACACGCACACACACACACACACACACACACACACACACACAGACACACACACACACACACAACACACACACACACACACACACACACGCACACACACACAAACACACGCACACACACACACAAACACACACACACACATACACACACACACATAAAAACACACACATATATTTATATATACACGAATACACACACACACACAGACATATATATATATATATATATATATTATATATATATATATATATATATATATATATATATATATTAAACACATATACACACACACACACAAAAAGCATACTTAAAAAACACACACATACATTCACACATTCAAAAACTCACAAAAACACACATGTAGACAAACACACACATACATGTAGAACAAAATAAACATACACGCATATACAACCGCACAATCACAACTACACAACCACCTGCATATGTACACATACACATACACTCAAACACATACACATACACACATATACATACTTACTCATACACATATGTACACATA
>NC_134476.1:42762243-42899743 GCF_964194025.1 Convolutriloba macropyga
ATCTGTAGAGCTGACGTGAGATCACCTGGGGATCAAATAAGCACAGATTGCTACCGATGTTTTCAGCTGTTTCTAGCCCTATAATAGTAATTATTGTAACAAGGTTATATATGTTCAACCATTTTTATGTCCAATCAATAAATATCAATAAATCAATAAATAAACTGGCCGTTTTTACAATTCTAAGTCTCGCCAGTTGGTTAAATCAAAAATTTTTTAAAATTTTCAAAAAAAATTAGACTTTGAACATCGAAAAACTGCCTTATCCTTAAGCATAAACTTTTTCTCTGAGTCGATTCATGAAGCTCAAGTTTTGTTATGATTAAGTTATAAAAATTATAACTGTCTAACTAGCAGCAATTATAGAAATTTGATGCAATTTTCATGTTGTTCAAAAGTGTGTTTACAACCGAGGAAAAATTGGGAAACGATGTGCAGCTGTTACGGTCCCTCAGCTCATCCAATGACAGATTATTTGGGATGGATCAAACGTTCCCAAAAATCTTGGTCTCAAATTGCCAACATCGGTCTCGAAACCAACGCCAACTTTGTCAAGGTGAAAATGAGGATCGTGTTATGAACTTAGTTCGAGGATACCAATTTGAAAAAGAATTTGTAATGCCCTCTTTCATTGTTATGTAATGCTAATTTCCACTAGTATGTTTTACCAGCAGGTGATTATTAAGTATTTATTGTCACTAGGTGCGTTATGTTTTTTGTACAGTGACCACCGTTTTTATTTGCAGGCAACCAAGTGGACAAAACGAAGATTGATATTACTCTTCTACATCATGTTTAAATAAGACGGTTTGAGCAAGTCAAATTTCATTGCATTTTAACTTGGTTGCCTCTAAATATGTATCTTACTTTACTTTGTACCCCGAAAAGTCTAAACGTGCCTAATGCTGCACCGTTAATAACCTTTTGTTGAGTCAAGGTATTTGGCTCAAATTTTCATCACTAAATTAAATGTGTCTCCTAACTTAATGTCTGACCTAGTTGCATACCATTTTGAAACGAGAAGAAGAAAAATTGCAGACGAGAACAAGGTAGAGAAAAGCGAAATGGAGTAGTTTTATATTATGCTGATTAGGCCCCACGCTTACAAGGCATATTATTTTTTGGCCCGAGCGTCTGTTCTTTGCTTTGGCATGTTAGCATGCTGTAGGGTGCTGCTTCGTTTCCAATAAGTATAGGGGAGCGATACCGAAGTTCTATAATTAGCATAAGTATTGTCTATGTGTGTCCACGTGAATTGTTAATACAATAATATGAGGAAGATAAAGGCAGCCGGAGAAAAATGGTTCCGTTTGAGCAAGGGAATGATGTTCAGTTGACTCTGGTATTGAAAATAAAACATAATTGCGGAATCAATTGTATGCAAACATGATAATAGTGCGATTTCAAAAAATAAACACATGCAGAAATGGTTGAAACTGAAACCGTCCGTAGAAGGTCTAGAGTACTATGCGGATAATTTCTGGATCTCTGGGGACAGGATGAAACATTGCAACTGAGAAAGTATTCCCGGGTCGAGGCGTCAACGCCAAAAATCGCTAAAAATTGTACAATTTGTGGTGAATGCGGCAAAAAGATGTAACAATTGCGATTTTTAGCGTTGAATGCGATAAAGGCAGTGAAAAAATAATTCAACGCTAAGAGTCGCAAATCTTTGTATATCGCAAATCACTGCAAATTTTTTTGCGGTGAATCGTACAAAATTTCAACGCATTTGTTTTGGATAACGTTTATTGACTCTGATTTATATTCAAGAGAAATACCAATGCAGTAAGAAACAGTTGGCGCAGTGGAATAAGAAATTATTTACATGCACGTGATGAGAGGTTCGAACCCGAGTACGGCAGTTTATTTTTTTTGTAAAAAATGCGGTTAAAATAAAAATTTCACCGCTAAAAACCCGCAAATCATACAAAAATACATTAGATAATAAATCAGCGGCTACACTCTCGTCAAAGTTAAACAGTTCAATAGTTGACGGGATGTAAACTAAGTTAAAAATGTCGGCTGAACTGCCAGCATAATTTGAAGGTTTGGTTGTAAAACCAGGTCATAAAAATGCAATTTGCGATATTAATAAATGATTTTAAGAATTGCTTTTTCTAATTCAGAATTGATATTTATTGAAAGCGCATAATGTTAATTGTTTAAAGTATAGAAAAGTATACGTACCTCAATACACGTGATGATTTACATCTTGGTTATTTATGAAATGAGTGAATGTAACAAGAAGCTAACAGGTGCTATTTATACCAACTTAATCCTCAAAATTTCATTTTGTTATGCGTGCACTATTGATCCTTGATCATCTAAATATGTAATGAATATTACCACGCGGTTGTTATCGCCACCGAGAAGTTATCAAACTCCGAGGCGAAGCCGAGGTGTTATGATAACTTCGAGGGCGATAACAACCGTGTGATAATTTTTTTTAATCAACACCTGCAGCGATCATTTCAAAATTGAACGAAGTTTCTTTGGTTTCTCATTTTTGTTTTTGTGGACAATTACACTTTCAAAGGTAAGTGATATTTTTTTGGGATCTGTTTTTCGTTTTGCCCTCATGCACACCGTCCCCCCTCCCCTCACCCACACACATACACACACACACCCACACACACTCAAACGCACACACACACACAAACACACACACACACGCACACACACAGACACACACGCACGCTCACGCACGCACACTTACACACAAAAACACACACACACTTACACACACAGAGACACACGCGTACGTTCACGCACGCACACACGTACACACTCACACACAGAGAGAGACATACACGCACAAACACACACACACACACACAAACACACACACTTACACACACAGAGACACAAGAGCACACAAACACGCTTACACACACAAACACACACACTTACACAAACGTACACGCGCAACCCCCACCCCCCCCCACAAACACACACAAACAAACTCTCACACACACGCACGCACGCACACACACAAGCACGCACACACACACACTCCCAAACACACACACGCACACACACACACACATATACACAGCACAGATAACACACCACACACTCACCAGCACACCACACACACCACACTCACACACCACACACACACACACCCACTTACACACACAGAGACACACGCGCACGTTCACGCAGGCACACACGTACACACTCACACACAGAGAGAGACATACACGCACACACACACACACACGCACACAAACACACACACTTACACACACAGAGACACAAGAGCACACAAACACGCTTACACACACAAACACACACACACTTTTACAAACGTACACGCGCAACCCCCACCCCCCCCCCCCCCCCACAAACACACACAAACAAACTCTCACACACACGCACGCACGCACACACACAAGCACGCACACACACACTCCCAAACACACACACGCACACACACACACACATATACACAGCACAGATAACACACCACACACTCACCAGCACACCACACACACCACACTCACACACCACACACACACACACCCACTTACACACACAGAGACACACGTGCACGTTCACGCAGGCACACACGTACACACTCACACACAGAGAGAGACACACACGCACACAAACACACACACTTACACACACAGAGACACAAGAGCACACAAACACGCTTACACACACAAACACACACACACTTTTACAAACGTACACGCGCAACCCCCACCCCCCCCCACAAACACACACAAACAAACTCTCACACACACGCACGCACGCACACACACACGCACACACACACACATATACACAGCACAGATAACACACCACACACTCACCAGCACACCACACACACCACACTCACACACCACACACACACACACACACCCACTTACACACTCACACGCACACACGCACGCATACACACACCACAGACAACACACTCACCAGCACACCACACACACACACACCACACTCACACACATCACGCACACCACACACACACACACCACAAACAACACACACACACACAACACACACACACATCACACACACACCGCACATACGCCACCCACGCCACACACACAACACGCACCACATACACCACACACGTTTTTTTTAGACTGCAAGTTTATCAAACTGTTTCCATCATTAGACTACGAGTTTCTCACACTCTTTTCTCGCCTCTGTTTACTTAGTAACAGTGGCGAGAAAAGAGTGTGAGAAACTCGTAGTCTAATACTGAAGTGTTTTTCCAGTGTCGATCGGACATTAAAATTTATTGCACTGGCAGTTTATTCAACTGCTGCTATCGCAGCAGGTCTTGATTAAATTAGTAGAGTAAAATGGTAGTTAAGATCAGATGTAATGAGAATTCAATGAACTTGTAAATTAAAGGTGATAACAAGTGCGGTACTTTGGGGGTAAATAGGGGCTTAACTTTGCGCTTATTGCCATTGTTGTCAACCATCAATTCTAATTTATTTATTCGATTACAACCTCTGTCTCTGCGTTCCCATTAGCCACTAATATTAAGAATGAATTAATCTAGCATGGCAGAGGTCCAACACTAAATTCTGAGAAGTCTCTTTCTAGTAATTGTAATGTAAAATTATCAGAAGATTGTTAACGCATGTTCTGCAAGGGAGGCTCATTTATAGTGTGGAAGCATGACTTGTAATTTAGAGACACGAGCAGGAAGAAATGTTAAGAGAAATGCAAGAGAACAAAGAATGGTTTTGAATTTGAGATTGTATTGATTTTAGGAGCAGGTAGGATTTGAAACGGGAGATAGAGACAGGCGTATAAGGGATATATGTGGCATATTCACAACTCTTGTCCCAGAGACATTGGGACTGCCTTTGAGGCATTAGGGACAGATACATACGCGTACACGCACACTGAGCAGAATAAGAGAACAGAACGCAGAACAAACACACTGCTAGTCGCCTCAGTAAAAATGAGGGAAAAAAGAAGACACAGACAGAAACAACCAGAAAAGCGGGAGAAGGAAGCAGCAGTCGAAATGAAGCTTGATCAGATTTGAGAATTTGTTCAATCAACCTTAATGCCCACGGGGACTACACAACCAAATCAAGGGGCTGAGGGAGAGATACGGGTGGCACAGGGATGACATAAATCGGTGGGCGGTGGTGCGCCAACTGCTACAGGGAAAACAAATTACCTGCTGTATACAATCTCATGCTAATAAAATGATTTTCTTGTCGAATGCTGCACCCCTCTCCCCATCCCTCGGCCTGTTTCGTTTTGTCCCATAGTCGCGCCCTGGATTTATCCATTAGCATTCGAGCAGTGATGTACAAAGGCTCAGGTCCATACAGTAATGAAGGAAAAATGTGTGGAAGAGGAAAGTTGCATTTAAGAATTGGACAACAGAGTAAAAAGGAATAACACAGCGGGCCCTGCTATTGTACCTTCCGATTGTTGTATAGGGGAAAGGAAAGAAACAAAAGCATTTCCTCATTTTTTGTTTGCTTCATTAAAGATTTATTTAATTGAAAAAGAATATTTTAACAGACCTCGTGACGCAAATCCGGTTTTATCTGTTTAAAAATGATAAAAGCAAAGCAAAACACGACAGATCAATATTCATCAAACTATCATCATGAAAACCTGGAACGTATTATAAATTTTACCTGCTTCCGCGCGTTTAAACTTGTGTTGCAGCACTGCAAGCATGTCTCAGTGAACGTTACATAAATCGTGAGACTGCACTGTTAACAAAACATTTCTGGTCCAAACAAATCCTATAATTTAAATCAAATTCTCCCTTATTTTAGACAGTGGATTTCACTTTTGGAAAATACGGCAACACATAAATAAATGTGTGGAATTGAGATTAGTTTATTGAGATTAAACTATAATTGAGATTAGTTTATATAATCAAGGTTTTATATATTCTAATGTACTCAAAAATCGTCAAGTCTAGTTACATATTCCTTTGAAAAACAATTACACTAATCCGTCAGCGCGTAATCACCAAAACGCGTTTGAGGACCAGACTGGCTTAATCCCCACAAACAATTTCAATACGGAAAGTTAATATATTATGATTGAATGTGAAATCCATTTTCACAAACTGGTCAACTATGACCGATTTGGGCGCATATTCCGACCAGTAAAGAATTTTGCTAGAAACAAATCGAGGCTGCTCGCCCAGGGCGATTTCCGCAACCCAGGACAGGTATTGGCCAGAACGACTCCGGTCGCAGACAAGGGAGTCCGATGTGAACCAAGTCAATGCTCTTGAAATAAATTTGGATCGCGCCAAGCCATGCAATTTTGATCTGTTCGGTCTAGCCAATACCCACATTTCGTCCTGTTCGGTCTGGTCAAAACCTATACTTCGATGTATTTGGTCTGGCCGATACCCATATTTCGATCTGTTCTGTCTGGTCGATTCCCAAAATTCAGTCTATTCGGACTAGCCAACAATCATATTTCAAACTGTTCGGTCTGTCCAATACCCATTTTTGTTCTGTTCGGTCTGGCAAATACCCGTATTTCGGTCTGTTTTGGACTGGCCAAAACCCAAAACCCCTTATGTCGATTTGTTCTGTCTGGCCGATTCCCATAATTCAGTCTTTTCGGAATAGCCAACAACCATATTTCAAACTGTTCGGTCTTCACAATATCCATTCCATTTTTGAATCTGTGAGGTCTGGCCAATACGCACATTTCAGCCTGTTCGGTCTGGCTAATGCCCATATTTTGGTCTCCCGGGTCGAATGTCCTCCCTAAAATCCTCCCATTTTGATGTAAGAGTGGGGGGAGGGGGGTAATTTGTCTATGGGGGTTAAATTGATGTAAGAGTGTGGGGGTAAAATGATGTAAGAGTTGGGCTGCAATGGGAGGACTTTTCAGGAATTACCCCCCTGACTGAAATTGCCATGTAAGAGTGGGCTGCAATGCGCTGCAATGGGAGGACTTTTCAGGAATTACCCCACCCATGACAGAAATTGCCAAGTAAGAGTGGGCTGCAATGGGCTGCAAGGGGAGGAGTTTTCAGGAACTACCCCCTGATTGAAATTCAGATTGAAATTCAGATGGGGTAAAATGATGTAAGAGTTGGGCTGCAATGGGAGGACTTTTCAGGAATTACCCCCCTGACTGAAATTGCCATGTAAGAGTGGGCTGCAATGCGCTGCAATGGGAGGACTTTTCAGGAATTACCCCACCCATGACAGAAATTGCCATGTAAGAGTGCGCTGCAATTGGCTGCAATGGGAGGACTTTTCAGGAATTACCCCCTGACTGAAATTGCCATGTAAGAGTGGGCTGCAATGCGCTGCAATGGGAGGACTTTTCAGGAATTACCCCACCCATGACAGAAATTGCCAAGTAAGAGTGCGCTGCAATTGGCTGCAATGGGAGGACTTTTCAGGAATTACCCCCTGACTGAAATTGCCATGTAAGAGTGGGCTGCAATGGGCTGCAAGGGGAGGAGTTTTCAGGAACTACCCCCTGATTGAAATTCAGATTCAAATTCAGAGGGGGTAAAATGATGTAAGAGTTGGGCTGCCAAGGGAGTAAAATGGTGTGAGAGTGAGGGGGTAATTTGTTCAGAGGGGGTTTAGTGATGTAAGAGTTGGGCTGCCAAGGGGGTAAAATGGTGTAAGATTGAGGGGATAATTTGTCCAGAGGGGGTAAAATGATGTAAGAGTTGGGCTGCCAAGGGGGTTAAAATGGTGTAAGAGTGAGGGCGCAATTACTCTCCAGAGAGCGTAAAATGAAGTAAGAGTTGGTCTGCCAAGGGGCGTAGAATGTTGTAAGAGTGAGGGGGTAATTTGTCCAGAGCGGGTAAAATGATGTAAGAGTTGGGCTGCCAAGGGGGGTCAAATGGTGTAAGAGTGAGGGGGTAATTTGTTCAGAGGGTGTTTAATGATGTAAGAGTTGGGCTGCCAAGCGCGTAAAATGGTGTAAGAGTGAGGGGGTTAATTTGTCCAGAGGGGGTAAAATGATGTAAGAGTTGGGCTGCCAAGGGGGGTAAAATGTTGTAAGAGTGTGGGGGTAATTTGTTCAGAGGGGGTAAATTGGTGCAATAGTTGGGCTGCCAAGAGGGATGAAATGATGTAAGAGTGAGGGGTAATTTGTCCAGAGGGGGTAAAATGATGTTAGAGTTGGCTGCCAATGGGGGTAAAATGGTGTAGGAGTGAGGGGGTAGTTTGTCAGGGGGGATTTAATGATGTAAGAGTTGGGCTGCCAAGGGGGGTAAAATGGTGTAAGAGTGAGGGGGTAATTTGTTCAGAGAGGGTAAAATGATGTAACAGTTGGGCTGCCAAGGGGGGTAATATGTTGTAAGAGTGAGGGGGTAATTTGTTCAGAGGGGTTAAATTGGTGCAATAGTTGGGCTGCCAAGGGGGATGAAATGATGTAAGAGTGAGGGGTAATTTGTCCAGAGGGGGTAAAATGATGTTAGAGTTGGCTGCCAATGGGGGTAAAATGGTGTAGGAGTGAGGGGGTAGTTTGTCAGGGGGGATTTAATGATGTAAGAGTTGGGCTGCCAAGGGGGTAAAATGGTGTAAGAGTGAGGGGGTAATTTGTCGAGAGAGGTTAAAATGATGTACGAGTTGGGCTGCCAAGGGAGGGAGGGGGTGGGGGGGGGGGTGGGTAAAATGGTGTAAGAGTGAGGGAGTAATTTGTTCAGAGGGGGTTTAGTGATGTAAGAGTTGGGCTGCCAAGGGGGTAAAATGGTGTAAGAGTGAGGGAGTAATTTGTCCAGAGGGGGTAAAATGTTGTTAGATTTGGGCTGCTAAGAGGGGTAAAATGTTGTAAGAGTGAGGGGGTAATTTGTCCAGAGGGCTAACATGAGCTAAGATTTGAGCTCCCAGGGGGTTGGGGGTAAAATGGTGTAAGAGTGAGAGGGTAATTTGTTCAGGGGAGGGGGGTAAAATGATGTAAGAGTTGGGCTGCCAAGCGCGTAAAATGGTGTAAGAGTGAGGGGGGTAATTTGTCCAGAGAGTGTAAAATGATGTAAGAGTTGGGCTGCCAAGGGGGGTAAAATATTGTAAGAGTGTGGGGGTAATTTGTTCAGAGGGGGTAAATTGATGTAACAGTTGGGCTGCCAAGGGGGATCAAATGGTGTAAGAGTGAGGGGTTAATTTGTCCAGAGGGTGTTTAATGATGTAAGAGTTGGGCTGCCAAGCGCGTAAAATGGCGTAAGAGTGAGGGGGGTAATTTGTCCAGAGAGGGTAAAATGATGTAAGAGTTGGGCTGCCAAGGGGGGTAAAATGTTGTAAGAGTGAGGGTAATTTGCCCAGAGGGGGTAAAAAGATGTCAGAGTTGGGCTGCCAATGGGGGTAAAATGTGCTAGGAGTGAGGGGGTAATTTGTTCAGAGGGGGTTTAATGATGTAAGAGTTGGGCTGCCAAGGGGGGTAAAATGGTGTAAGAGTGAGGGGGAAATTTGTCCAGAGATGGTAAAATGATGCAAGAGTTGGGCTCTCAAGTGGGGAAAAATGTTGTAAGAGTGAGGGGGTAATTTGTCCAGAGGGGGTAAAATGATGTAAGAGTTGGGCTGCCAAGGGGGTAAAATGGTGTAAGAGTGAGGGCGTAATTTGTTCAGAGGGGGTAAAAAGATGTTAGAGTTGGGCTGCCAATGGGGGTAAAATGTTCTAGGAAGGAGGGGGTAATTTGTTCATAGGGGGTTTAATGATGTAAGAGTTGGGCTGCCAAGGGGGGTAAAATGGTGTAAGAGTGAGGGGGAAATTTGTCCAGAGATGGTAAAATGATGCAAGAGTGGGGCTGCCCAGGGGGGTCAAATGGTGTAAGAGTGAGGGCGTAATTTGTTCAGAGGGGGTAAAATGACGTAAGAGTGGGGCTGCCAAAGGGGGTAAAATGTTGTAAGAGTGAGGGGTTAATTTGTCCAGAGGGGGTAACATGAGCTATGATTTGAGCTGCCAATGGGGGTAAGATGGTGTAAGAGTGAGGGGGTAATTTTTTCAGAGGGGGTAAAATGATGTAAGAGTCGGGCTGCCAAGGGGGGTAAAATGGTGTAAGAGTGAGGGGGTAATTTGTCCAGAGGGGGTAAAATGATGTAAGAGTTGGGCTGCCCAGAGGGGTCAAATGGTGTAAGAGTGAGGGGGTAATTTGTTCATAGGGGTTTAATGATGAAAGAGTTGGGCTGCCAAGGGGGGTAAAATGGTGTAAGAGTGAGGGGGTAAGTTGTTCAGAGAGGGTAAAATGATGTAACAGTTGGGCTGCCTAGGGGGGTAAAATGTTGTAAGAGTGAGGGGGTAATTTGTTCAGAGGGGTTAAATTGATGTAATAGTTGGGCTCTCAAGGGGGGTAAAATGTTGTAAGAGTGAGGGGGTAATTTGTCCAGAGGGGGTAAAATGATGTTAGAGTTGGGCTGCCAATGGGGGTAAAATGGTGTAAGAGTGAGGGCATAATTTGTTCAGAGGGGGGTTAATGATGTAAGAGTTGGGCTGCCCAGGGGGGTCAAATGGTGTGAGAGTGAGGGCGTAATTTGTTCAGAGGGGGTAAAATGATGTAAGAGTGGGGCTGCCAAGGGGGGTAAAATGTTGTAAGAGTGAGGGGTTAATTTGTTCAGAGGGGGTAACATGAGCTATGATTTGAGCTGCCAATGGGGGTAAAATGGTGTAAGAGTGAGGGGGTAATTTTTTCAGAGAGGGTAAAATGATGTAAGAGTCGGACTGCCAAGGGGGGTAAAATGGTGTAAGAGAGGGGGGGTAATTTGTCCAGAGGGGGTAAATTGATGTAAGAGTTGGGCTGCCCAGAGGGGTCAAATGGTGTAAGAGTGAGGGGGTAATTTGTTCATAGGGGGTTTAATGATGAAAGAGTTGGGCTGCCAAGGGGGGTAAAATGGTGTAAGAGTGAGGGGGTAATTTGTCCAGAGAGGGTAAAATGATGTAAGAGTTGGGCTCTCAAGGGGGAAAAAATGTTGTAAGAGTGAGGGGGTAATTTGTCCAGAGGGGGTAAAATGATGTAAGAGTTGGGCTGCCAAGGGGTCAAAATGGTGTAAGAGTGAGGGCGTATTTTGTTCAGAGGGGGTTTAATGATGTAAGAGTTGGGCTGCCCAGGGGGGTCAAATGGTGTAAGAGTGAGGGCGTAATTTGTTCAGAGGGGGTAAAATGATGTAAGAGTGGGGCTGCCAAGGGGGGTAAAATGTTGTAAGAGTGAGAGGTTATTTGACCAGAGGGGGTAACATGAGCTATGATTTGAGCTGCCATTGCGGGCAAAATGGTGTAAGAGTGAGGGGGTAATTTTTTCAGAGGGGGTAAAATGATGTAAGAGTCGGGCCGCCAAGGGGGGTAAAATGGTGTAAGAGTGAGGGGGTAATTTGTCCAGAGGGGGTAAAATGATGTAAGAGTTGGGCTGCCCAGAGGGGTCAAATGGTGTAAGAGTGAGGGGGTAATTTGTTCATAGGGGTTTAATGGTGGAAGAGTTGGTCTGCCAAGGGGGGTAAAATGGTGTAAGAGTGAGGGGGTAATTTGTCCAGAGAGGGTAAAATGATGTAAGAGTTGGGCTGCCAAGGGGGGTAAAATGTTGTAAGAGTGAGGGGGTAATTTGTTCAGAGGGGGTAAATTGATGTAATAGTTGGGCTCTCAAGGGGGGTAAAATGTTGTAAGAGTGAGGGGGTAATTTGTCCAGAGGGGGTAAAATGATGTTAGAGTTGGGCTGCCAAGGGGGGTGAAATGTTGTAAGAGTGAGGGGGTAATTTGTCCAGAGGGGGTAAAATGATGTTAGAGTTGGGCTGCCAATGGGGGTAAAATGTTCTAGGAGTGAGGGGGTAATTTGTTCAGAGGGGGTATAATGATGTAAGAGTTGGGCTGCCAAGGGGGGTAAAATGTTGTAAGAGTGAGGGGGAAATTTGTCCAGAGGGGGTAAAATGATGTAAGAGTTGGGCTGCCCAGGGGGGTCAAATGGTGTAAGAGTGAGGGCGTAATTTGTTCAGAGGGGGTAATATGAGCTATGATTTGAGCTGCCAATGGGGGTAAAGTGGTGTAAGAGTGAGGGGGTAATTTTTTCAGAGGGAGTAAAATGATGTAAGAGTCGGGCTGCCAATGGGGGTAAAATGTTCTAGGAGTGAGGGGGTAATTTGTTCAGAGGGGGTTTAATGATGTAAGAGTTGGGCTGCCAAGGGGGGTAAAATGGTGTAAGAGTGAGGGGGAAATTTGTCCAGAGATGGTAAAATGATGCAAGAGTTGGGCTCTCAAGGGGGGAAAAATGTTGTAAGAGTGAGGGGGTATTTTGTCCAGAGGGGTTAAAATGATGTAAGAGTTGGGCTGCCAAGGGGGGTAAAATGGTGTAAGAGTGAGGGGGAAATTTGTCCAGAGATGGTAAAATGATGCAAGAGTTGGGCTCTCAAGGGGGGTAAAATGGTGTAAGAGTGAGGGGGAAATTTGTCCAGAGATGGTAAAATGATGCAAGAGTTGGGCTCTCAAGGGGGGAAAAATGTTGTAAGAGTGAGGGGGTATTTTGTCCAGAGGGGTTAAAATGATGTAAGAGTGGGGCTGCCAAGGGGTTAAAATGGTGTAAGAGTGAGGGCGTAATTTGTTCAGAGGGGGTAAAATGATGTAAGAGTGGGGGCTGCCAAGGGGGGTAAAATGTTGTAAGAGTGAGGGCTTAATTTGCCCAGAGGGGGTAACATGAGCTATGATTTGAGCTGCCAATGAGGGTAAAATGGTGTAAGAGTCAGGGGGTAATTTTTTCAGAGGGGGTAAAATGATTTAAGAGTCGGGCTGCCAATGGGGATAAAAAGTTCTAGGAGTGAGGCGGTAATTTGTTCAGAGGGGGTTTAATGATGTAAGAGTTGGGCTGCCAAGGGGGGTAAAATGGTGTAAGAGTGAGGGGGAAATTTGTCCAGAGAGGGTAAAATGATGCAAGAGTTGGGCTCTCAAGGGGGGAAAATGTTGTAAGAGTGAGGGGGTAATTTGTCCAGAGGGGGTAAAATGATGTAAGAGTGAGGGCGTAATTTGTTCAGAGGGGGTAAAATGATGTAAGAGTGGGGCTGCCAAGGGGGGTAAAATGTTGTAAGAGTGAGGGGTTAATTTGTCCAGAGGGGGTAACATGAGCTATGATTTGAGCTGCCAATGGGGGTAAAATGGTGCAAGGGTAAGGGGGTAATTTTTTCAGAGGGGGTAAAATGATGTTAGAGTTGGGCTGCCAAGGGGGGTAAAATGGTGTAAGAGTGAGGGGGAAATTTGTTCAGAGGGGGTAAAATGATGTAAGAGTGGGGCTGCCAAGGGGAGTAAAATGTTGTAAGAGTGAGGGGTTAATTTGTCCAGAGGGGGTAACATGAGCTATGATTTGAGCTGCCAATGAGGGTAAAATGGTCTAAGAGTCAGGGGGTAATTTTTTCAGAGGGGGTAAAATGATTTAAGAGTCGGGCTGCCAATGGGGATAAAAAGTTCTAGGAGTGAGGCGGTAATTTGTTCAGAGGGGGTTTAATGATGTAAGAGTTGGGCTGCCAAGGGGGGTAAAATGGTGTAAGAGTGAGGGGGAAATTTGTCCAGAGAGGGTAAGATGATGCAAGAGTTGGGCTCTCAAGGGGGGAAAAATGTTGTAAGAGTCAGGGGGTAATTTGTCAAGAGGGGGTAAAATGATGTAAGAGTGAGGGCGTAATTTGTTCAGAGGGGGTAAAATGATGTAAGAGTGGGGCTGCCAAGGGGGGTAAAATGTTGTAAGAGTGAGGGGTTAATTTGTCCAGAGGGGTAACATGAGCTATGATTTGAGCTGCCAATGGGGTTAAAATGGTGCAAGGGTAAGGGGGTAATTTTTTCAGAGGGGGTAAAATGATGTTAGAGTTGGGCTGCCAAGGGGGGGGGGGTAAAATGGTGTAAGAGTGAGGGGGAAATTTGTTCAGAGGGGGTAAAATGATGTAAGAGTGGGGCTGCCAAGGGGAGTAAAATGTTGTAAGAGTGAGGGGTTAATTTGTCCAGAGATGGTAAAATGATGCAAGAGTTGGGCTCTCAAGGGGGGAAAAATGTTGTAAGAGTGAGGGGTTAATTTGTCCAGAGGAGGTAACATGAGCTATGATTTGAGCTGCCAATGGGGGTAAAATGGTGTAAGAGTCAGGGGGTAATTTTTTCAGAGGGGGTAAAATGATGTTAGAGTTGGGCTGCCAAGCGGCGTAAAATGGTGTAAGAGTGAGGGGTAAATTTGTCCAGAGATGGTAAAATGATGCAAGAGTTGGGCTCTCAAGGGGGGAAAAATGTTGTAAGAGTGAGGGGTTAATTTGTCCAGAGGAGGTAACATGAGCTATGATTTGAGCTGCCAATGGGGGTAAAATGGTGTAAGAGTCAGGGGGTAATTTTTTCAGAGGGGGTAAAATGATGTAAGAGTCGGTCTGCCAATGGGGGTAAAATGTTCTAGGAGTGAGGGGGTAATTTGTTCAGAGGGGGTTTAATGATGTAAGAGTTGGGCTGCCAAGGGGGGTAAAATGGTGTAAGAGTGAGGGGGAAATTTGTCCAGAGATGGTAAAATGATGCAAGAGTTGGGCTCTCAAGGGGGGAAAAATTTTGTAAGAGTGAGGGGGTAATTTGTCCAGAGGGGGTAAAATGATGTAAGAGTGAGGGCGTAAATTGTTCAGAGGGGGTAAAATGATGTAAGAGTGGGGCTGCCAAGGGGGGTAAAATGTTGTAAGAGTGAGGGCTTAATTTGTCCAGAGGGGGTAACATGAGCTATGATTTGAGCTGCCAATGGGGGTAAAATGGTGTAAGAGTAGGGGGAAATTTTTTCAGAGGGGGTAAAATGATGTTAGAGTTGGGCTGCCAAGGGGGGTAAAATGGTGTAAGAGTGAGGGGGAAATTTGTCCAGAGATGGTAAAATGATGCAAGAGTTGGGCTCTCAAGGGGGGAAAAATGTTGTAAGAGTGAGGGGGTAATTTGTCCAGAGGGGGTAAAATGATGTATAAGTGAGGGCGTAATTTGTTAAGAGGGGGTAAAATGATGTAAGAGTGGGGCTGCCAAGGGGGGTAAAATGTTGTAAGAGTGAGGGCTTAATTTGTCCAGAGGGGGTAACATGAGCTATGATTTGAGCTGCCAATGGGGGTAAAATGGTGTAAGAGTAAGGGGGTAATTTTTTCAGAGGGGGTAAAATGATGTTAGAGTTGGGCTGCCAAGGGGGGTAAAATGGTGTAAGAGTGAGGGGGAAATTTGTTCAGAGGGGGTAAAATGATGTAAGAGTGGGGCTGCCAAGGGGAGTAAAATGTTATAAGAGTGAGGGGTTAATTTGTCCAGAGGGGGTAACATGAGCTATGATTCGAGCTGCCAATGGGGGTAAAATGGTGTAAGAGAATGGGGGTAATTTTTTCAGAGGGGGTAAAATGATGTTGGAGTTGGGCTGCCAAGGGGGGTAAAATGGTGTAAGAGTGAGGGGGAAATTTGTCCAGAGATGGTAAAATGATGCAAGAGTTGGGCTCTCAAGGGGGGAAAAATGTTGAAAGAGTGAGGTGGTAATTTGTCCAGAGGGGGTAAAATGATGCAAGAGTTGGGCTGACAAGGGGGTAAAATGGTGTAAGAGTGAGGGCGTAATTTGTTCAGAGGGGGTTTAATGATGTAAGAGTTGGGCTGCCCAGGGGGGTCAAATGGTGTAAGAGTGAGGGCGTAATTTGTTCAGAGGGGGTAAAATGATGTAAGAGTGGGGCTGCCAAGGGGGGTAAAATGTTGTAAGAGTGAGGGGTTAATTTGTCCAGAGGGGGTAACATGAGCTATGATTTGAGCTGCCAATGGGGTAAAATGGTGTAAGAGTGAGGGGGTAATTTTTCAGGGAGGGTTTAATGATGTAAGAGTTGGGCTGCCCAGGGGGGTCAAATGGTGTAAGAGTGAGGGCGTAATTTGTTAAGAGGGGGTAAATTGATGTAAGAGTGGGGCTGCCAAGGGGGGTAAAATGTTGTAAGAGTGAGGGCTTAATTTGTCCAGAGGGGGTAACATGAGCTATGATTTGAGCTGCCAATGGGGGTAAAATGGTGTAAGAGTAAGGGGGTAATTTTTTCAGAGGGGGTAAAATGATGTTAGAGTTGGGCTGCCAAGGGGGGTAAGATGGTGTAAGAGTGAGGGGGAAATTTGTTCAGAGGGGGTAAAATGATGTAAGAGTGGGGCTGCCAAGGGGAGTAAAATGTTATAAGAGTGAGGGGTTAATTTGTCCAGAGGGGGTAACATGAGCTATGATTCGAGCTGCCAATGGGGGTAAAATGGTGTAAGAGAATGGGGGTAATTTTTTCAGAGGGGGTAAAATGATGTTGGAGTTGGGCTGCCAAGGGGGGTAAAATGGTGTAAGAGTGAGGGGGAAATTTGTCCAGAGATGGTAAAATGATGCAAGAGTTGGGCTCTCAAGGGGGGAAAAATGTTGAAAGAGTGAGGTGGTAATTTGTCCAGAGGGGGTAAAATGATGCAAGAGTTGGGCTGACAAGGGGGTAAAATGGTGTAAGAGTGAGGGCGTAATTTGTTCAGAGGGGGTTTAATGATGTAAGAGTTGGGCTGCCCAGGGGGGTCAAATGGTGTAAGAGTGAGGGCGTAATTTGTTCAGAGGGGGTTTAATGATGTAAGAGTTGGGCTGCCCAGGGGGGTAAAATGTTGTAAGAGTGAGGGGTTAATTTGTCCAGAGGGGGTAACATGAGCTATGATTTGAGCTGCCAATGGGGTAAAATGGTGTAAGAGTGAGGGGGTAATTTTTCAGGGAGGGTAAAATGATGTAAGAGTTGGGCTGCCAAGGGGGGTAAAATGTTGTAAGAGTGAGGGGGAAATTTGTCCAGAGGGGGTAAAATGATGTAAGAGTTGGGCTGCCCAGGGGGGTCAAATGGTGTAAGAGTGAGGGCGTAATTTGTTCAGAGGGGGTAATATGAGCTATGATTTGAGCTGCCAATGGGGGTAAAATGGTGTAAGAGTGAGGGTGTAATTTGTCCAGAGGGGGTAAAATGATGTAAGACTTGGGCTGCCCAGAGGGGTCAAATGGTGTAAGAGTGAGGGGTCAATTTGTTCATAGGTGGTTTAATGATGAAAGAGTTGGGCTGCCAAGGGGGGTAAAATGGTGTAAGAGTGAGGGGGTAATTTGTCCAGAGAGGGTAAAATGATGTAAGAGTTGGGCTGCCAAGGGGGGTAAAATGTTGTAAGAGTGAGGGGGTAATTTGTTCAGAGGGGTTAAATTGATGTAATAGTTGGGCTCTCAAGGGGGGTAAAATGTTGTAAGAGTGAGGGGGTAATTTGTCCAGAGGGGGTAAAATGATGTTAGAGTTGGGCTGCCAATGGGGGTAAAATGTTCTAGGAGTGAGGGGGTATTTTGTTCAGAGGGGGTATAATGATGTAAGAGTTGGGCTGCCAAGGGTGTAAAATGTTGTAAGAGTGAGGGGGTAATTTGTTCAGAGGGGGTAAATTGATGTAATAGTTGGGCTCTCAAGGGGGGTAAAATGTTGTGAGAGTGAGGGCGTAATTTGTTCAGAGGGGGTAAGATGATGTAAGAGTGGGGCTGCCAAGGGGGGTAAAATGTTGTAAGAGTGAGGGGTTAATTTGTCCAGAGGGGGTAACATGAGCTATGATTTGAGCTGCCAATGGGGTAAAATGGTGTAAGAGTGAGGGGGTAATTTTTTCAGAGAGGGTAAAATGATGTAAGAGTCGGTCTGCCAAGGGGGGTAAAATGGTGTAAGAGTGAGGGGGTAATTTGTCCAGAGGGGGTAAAATGATGTAAGACTTGGGCTGCCCAAAGGGGTCAAATGGTGTAAGAGTGAGGGTTCAATTTGTTCATAGGGGGTTTAATGATGAAAGAGTTGGGCTGCCAAGGGGGGTAAAATGGTGTAAGAGTGAGGGGGAAATTTGTCCAGAGATGGTAAAAGGATGCAAGAGTTGGGCTCTCAAGGGGGGAAAAATGTCGTAAGAGTGTGGTGGTAATTTGTCCAGAGGGGGTAAAATGATGCAAGAGTTGGGCTGACAAGGGGGTAAAATGGTGTAAGAGTGAGGGCGTAATTTGTTCAGAGGGGGTTTAATGATGTAAGAGTTGGGCTGCCCAGGGGGGTCAAATGGTGTAAGAGTGAGGGCGTAATTTGTTCAGAGGGGGTAAAATGATGTAAGAGTGGGGCTGCCAAGAGGGTAAAATGTTTTAAGAGTGAGGGGTTAATTTGTCCAGAGGGGGTAACATGAGCTATGATTTGAGCTGCCAATGGGGTAAAATGGTGTAAGAGTGAGGGGGTAATTTTTTCATAGAGGGTAAAATGATGTAAGAGTCGGTCTGCCAAGGGGGGTAAAATGGTGTAAGAGTGAGGGGGTAATTTGTCCAGAGGGGGTAAAATGATGTAAGACTTGGGCTGCCCAGAGGGGTCAAATGGTGTAAGAGTGAGGGGTCAATTTGTTCATAGGGGGTTTAATGATGAAAGAGTTGGGCTGCCGAGGGGGGTAAAATGGTGTAAGAGTGAGGGGGTAATTTGTCCAGAGAGGGTAAAATGATGTAAGAGTTGGGCTGCCAAGGGGGCTAAAATGTTGTAAGAGTGAGGGGGTAATTTGTTCAGAGGGGGTAAATTGATGTAATAGTTGGGCTCTCAAGGGGGTAAAATGTTGTAAGAGTTAGGGGGTAATTTTTCCAGAGGGGGTAAAATGATGTTAGAGTTGGGCTGCCATTGGGGGTAAAATGTTATAGGAGTGAGGGGGTAATTTGTCCAGAGGGGGTAAAATGATGTAAGAGTTGGCCTGCCAAGGGGGTAAAATGGTGTAAGAGTGAGGGCGTAATTTGTTCAGAGGGGGTTTAATGATGTAAGAGTTGGGCTGCCCAGGGGTGTCAAATGGTGTAAGAGTGAGGGCGTAATTTGTTCAGAGGGGGTAAAATGATGTAAGAGTGGGGCTGCCAAGGGGGGTAAAATGTTGTAAGAGTGAGGGGTTAATTTGTCCAGAGGGGGTAACATGAGCTTTGATTTGAGCTGCCAATGGGGGTAAAATGTTGTAAGAGTGAGGGGGTAATTTTTTCAGAGAGGGTAAAATGATGTAAGAGTCGGGCTGCCAAGGGGGTGAAATGGTGTAAGAGTGAGGGGGTAATTTGTCCAGAGGGGGTAAAATGATGTAAGAGTTGGGCTGCTCAGAGGGGTCAAATGGTGTAAGAGTGAGGGGATAAATTGTTCATAGGGGGTTTAATGATGAAAGAGTTGGGCTGCCAAGGGGGGTAAAATGGTGTAAGAGTGAGACGGTAATTTGTCCAGAGAGGTTAAAATGATGTAAGAGTTGGGCTGCCAAGGGGGGTAAAATGTTGTAAGAGTGAGGGGGTAATTTGTTCAGAGGGGGTAAACTGATGTAATGGTTGGGCTCTCAAGTGGGGTAAAATGTTGTAAGAGTGAGGGGGTAATTTTTCCAGAGGGGGTAAAATGATGTTAGAGTTGGGCTGCCAATGGGGGTAAAATGTTCTAGGAGTGAGGGGGTAATTTTTTCAGAGGGGGTAAATTGATGTAATAGTTGGGCTGGCAAGGGGGATAAAATGGTGTAAGAGTGAGGGGTAATTTGTCCATAGGGGGTAAAAAGATGTTGGAGTTGCGCTGCCAATGAGGATAAAATGTTCTAGGAGTGAGGGGGTAATTTGTTCAGAGGGGGTTTATTGATGTAAGAGTTGGGCTGTCAAGGGGGTAAAATGGTGTAAGAGTGAGGGGGAAATTTGTCCAGAGATGGTAAAATGATGCAAGAGTTGGGCTCTCAAGGGGGGAAAAATGTTGTAAGAGTTAGGGCGTAATTTGTTCAGAGGGGATTAATGATGTAAGAGTTGGGCTGCCAAGGGGGTAAAATGGTGTAAGAGTGAGGGCTTAATTTGTTCAGAGGGCTAAAATGATGTAAGAGTGGGGCTGCCAAGGGGGGTAAAAAGTTGTAAGAGTGAGGGGTTAATTTGTCCAGAGGGGGTAACATGAGCTATGATTTGAGCTGCCAATGGTGGTAAATGGTGTAAGAGTGAGGGGGTAATATTTTCCGAGGGGTTAAATTGATGTTAGTGTCGGGCTGCCAAGGGGGGTAAAATGGTGTAAGAGTGAGGGGGTAATTTGTCCAGAGGGTGTAAAATGATGTAACAGTTGGGCTGCCCAGAGGGGTCAGATGGTGTAAGAGTGAGGGGGTAATTTGTTCATAGGGGGTTAATGATGAAAGAGTTGGGCTGCCAAGGGGGGTAAAATGGTGTAAGAGTGAGGGGGTAATTTGTCCAGAGAGGGTAAAATGATGTAAGAATTGGGCTGCCAAGGGGGTAAAATGTTCTAGGAATGTGTGGGTGATTTGTTCAGAGGGGTTTAATGATGTAAGAGTTGGGCTGCCAAGGGGGGTAAAATGGTGTAAGAGTGAGGGGGTAATTTGTCCAGAGGGGGTAAAATGATGTAACAGTTGGGCTGCCCAGAGGGGACAAATGGTGTAAGAGTGAGGGGGTAATTTGTTCATAGGGGGTTTAATGATGAAAGAGTTGGGCTGCCAAGGGGGGTAAAATGGTGTAAGAGTGAGGGGGTAATTTGTCCAGAGAGGGTAAAATAATGTAAGAATTGGGCTGCCAAGGGGGTAAAATGTTCTAGGAGTGTGTGGGTAATTTGTTCAGAGGGGGTTTAATGATGTAAGAGTTGGGCTGCCAAGGGGGGTAAAATGGTGTAAGAGTGAGGGGGTAATTTGTTCAGAGGGGGTAAATTGATGTAATAGTTGGGCTCTCAAGGGGGGTAAAATGTTGTAAGAGTGAGGGGGTAATTTGTCCAGAGGCGGTAAATTGATGTTAGAGTTGGGCTGCCAATGGGCGTAAATTGTTCTAGGAGTGTGTGGGTAATTTGTTCAGAGGGGGTTTAATGATGTAAGAGTTGGGCTGCCAAGGGGGGTAAAATGGTGTAAGAGTGATGGGGAAATTTGTCCAGAGATGGTAAAATGATGTAAGAGTTGGGCTCTCAGGGGGGAAGAATGTTGTAAGAGTGAGGGGGTAATTTGTCCAGAGGGGGTAAAATGATGTATGAGTTGGGCTGCCAAGGGGGTAAAATGGTGTAAGAGTGAGGGCGTAATTTGTTCAGAGGGGGTTTAATGATGTAAGAGTTGGGCTGCCCAGTGGGGTCAAATGGTGTAAGAGTGAGGGCGTAATTTGTTCAGAGGGGGTAAAATGATGTAAGAGTCGGGCTGCCAAGGGGGGTAAAATGTTGTAAGAGTGAGGGCGTAATTTGTTCAGAGGGGGTAAAATGATGTAAGAGTCGGGCTGCCAAGGGGGTAAAATGGTGTAAGAGTGAGGGCGTAATTTGTTCAGAGGGGGTTTAATGATGTAAGAGTTGGGCTGCCCAGTGGGGTCAAATGGTGTAAGAGTGAGGGGGTAATTTGTCCAGAGGGGGTAAAATGATGTAAGAGTTGTGCTGCCAAGGGGGTAAAATGGTGTAAGAGTGAGGGCGTAATTTGTTCAGAGGGGGTAAAATGATGTAAGAGTTGGGCTGCCAAGGGGGTAAAATGGTGTAAGAGTGAGGGGGTAATTTTTTCAGAGGGGGTAAAATGATGTAAGAGTCGGGCTGCCAAGGGGGGTAAAATGGTGTAAGAGTGAGGGGGTAATTTGTCCAGAGGGGGTAAAATGATGTAAGAGTTGGGCTGCCCAGGGGGGTCAAATGGTGTAAGAGTGAGGGGATAATTTGTTCATAGGGGGTTTAATGATGTAAGAGTTGGGCTGCCAAGGGGGGTAAAATGGTGTAAGAGTGAGGGGGTAATTTGTCCAGAGAGGGTACAATGATGTAGGAGTTGGGCTGCCAAGGGGTAAAATGTAGTAAGAGTTAGGGGGTAAGTTGTTCAGAGGGGGTAAATTAATGTAATAGTTGGGCTCTCAAGGGGGATAAAATGTTGTAAAAGTGAGGGGGTAATTTGTCCAGAGGGGGTAAATTGATGTAACAGTTGGGCTGCCCAGAGGGGTCAAATGGTGTAAGAGTGAGGGGGTAATTTGTTCATAGGGGGTTTAATGATGAAAGAGTTGGGCTGCCAAGGGGGGTAAAATGGTGTAAGAGTGAGGGGGTAATTTGTCCAGAGAGGGTAAAATAATGTAAGAATTGGGCTGCCAAGGGGGTAAAATGGTGTAAGAGTGAGGGCGTAATTTGTTCAGAGGGGGTTTAATGATGTAAGAGTTGGGCTGCCCAGTGGGGTCAAATGGTGTAAGAGTGAGGGCGTAATTTGTTCAGAGGGGGTAAAATGATGTAAGAGTCGGGCTGCCAAGGGGGGTAAAATGTTGTAAGAGTGAGGGGTTAATTTGTCCAGAGGGGGTAACATGAGCTATGATTTGAGCTGCCAATGGGGGTAAAATGGTGTAAGAGTGAGGGGGTAATTTTTTCAGAGGGGGTAAAATGATGTAAGAGTCGGGCTGCCAAGGGGGGTAAAATGGTGTAAGAGTGAGGGGGTAATTTGTCCAGAGGGTGTAAAATGATGTAAGAGTTGGGCTGCCCAGGGGCATCAAATGGTGTAAGAGTGAGGGGATAATTTGTTCATAGGGGGTTTAATGATGTAAGAGTTGGGCTGCCAAGGGGGGTAAAATGGTGTAAGAGTGAGGGGGTAATTTGTCCAGAGAGGGTACAATGATGTAGGAGTTGGGCTGCCAAGGGGTAAAATGTAGTAAGAGTTAGGGGGTAAGTTGTTCAGAGGGGGTAAATTAATGTAATAGTTGGGCTCTCAAGGGGGATAAAATGTTGTAAGAGTGAGGGGGTAATTTGTCCAGAGGGGGTAAAATGATGTAAGAGTTGGGCTGCCAAGGGGGTAAAATGGTGTAAGAGTGAGGGCGTAATTTGTTCAGAGGGGTTTAATGATGTAAGAGTTGGGCTGCCAAGGGGGTAAAATGGGGTAAGAGTGAGGGGGGTAATTTGTCCAGAGGGGTAACATGAGCTAAGATTTGAGCTCCCAGAGGGGGGGGGGGGTAAAATGGTGTAAGAGTGAGAGGGTAATTTGTGCAGAGGGGTAAAATGATGTAAGAGTTGGGCTGCCAAGGGGGTAAAATGGTGTAGGAGTGAGGGCGTAATTTGTGCAGAGGGGGTAAAATGATGTAAGAGTTGGGCTGCCAAGGGGGTTAATTGGTGTAAGAGTGAGGGGATAATTTGTCCAGAGGGGATAAAACGATGTAAGAGTTGGGCTACCAAGGGGGTAAAATGGTGTAAGAGTGAGGGCGTAATTTGTCCAGAGAGGGTAAAATGATGTAAGAGTTGGGCTACCAAGAGGGATAAATTGTTGTAAGAGTGAGGGGTTGATTTGTCCAGAGGGGGTAACATGAGCTATAATTTGAGCTGCCGATGGGGGTAAAATGGTGTAAGAGTGAGGGGGTAATTTTTTCAGAGGGGGTAAAATGATGTAAGAGTCGGGCTGCCAAGGGGGGTAAAATGTTGTAAGAGTGAGGGGGATAATTTGTCCAGAGGGGATAAAACGATGTAAGATTTGGGCTGCCAAGGGGGATAAAATGTTGTAAGAGTGAGGGGTTAATTTGTCCAGAGGGGATAACATGAGCTATGATTTGAGCTGCCAATGGGGGTAAAATGGTGTAAGAGTGAGGGGGTAATTTTTTCAGAGGGGGTAATATGATGTAAGAGTCGGGCTGCCAAGGGGGGTAAAATGTTGTAAGAGTGAGGGGTTAATTTGTCCAGAGGGGGTAACATGAGCTATCATTTGAGCTGCCAATGGGGGTAAGATGGTGTAAGAGTGAGGGGGTAATTTTTTCAGAGGGGGTAAAATGATTTAAGAGTCGGGCTGCCAAGGGGGGTAAAATGTTGTAAGAGTGAGGCGGTAATTTGTCCAGAGGGGATAAAACGATGTAAGAGTTGGGCTACCAAGGGGGGTAAAATGGTGTAAGAGTGAGGGCGTAATTTGTCCAGAGGGGGTAACATGAGCTATGATTTGAGCTGCCAATGGGGGTAAAATGGTGTAAGAGTGAGGGGGTAATTTTTTCAGAGGGGATAAAACGATGTAAGAGTTGGGCTACCAAGGGGGGTAAAATGGTGTAAGAGTGAGGGCGTAATTTGTCCAGAGAGGGTAAAATGAAGTAAGAGTTGGGCTGCCAAGGGGGTAAAATGTTTTTGAGTGAGGGGTTAATTTGTCCAGAGGGGGTAACATGAGCTATGATTTGAGCTGCAAATGGGGGTAAGATGGTGTAAGAGTGAGGGGGTAATTTTTTCAGAGGGGGTAAAATGATTTAAGAGTCGGGCTGCCAAGGGGGGTAAAATGTTGTAAGAGTGAGGCGGTAATTTGTCCAGAGGGGATAAAACGATGTAAGAGTTGGGCTACCAAGGGGGGTAAAATGGTGTAAGAGTGAGGGCGTAATTTGTCCAGACGGGGTAACATGAGCTATGATTTGAGCTGCCAATGGGGGTAAAATGGTGCAAGAGTGAGGGGGTAATTTTTTCAGAGGAGGTAATATGATGTAAGAGTCGGGCTTGCAAGGGGGGTAAAATGTTGTAAGAGTGAGGGGTTAATTTGTCCAGAGGGGGTAACATGAGCTATGATTTGAGCTGCCAATGGGGGTAAGATGGTGTAAGAGTGAGGGGGTAATTTTTTCAGAGGGGGTAAAATGATGCAAGAGTCGGGCTGCCAAGGGGGGTAAAATGTTGTAAGAGTGAGGGGGTAATTTGTCCAGAGGGGATAAAACGATGTAAGAGTTGGGCTACCAAGGGGGGTAAAATGGTGTAAGAGTGAGGGCGTAATTTGTCCAGAGAGGGTAAAATGAAGTAAGAGTTGGGCTGCCAAGGGGGTAAAATGTTTTTGAGTGAGGGGTTAATTTGTCCAGAGGGGGTAACATGAGCTATGATTTGAGCTGCCAATGGGGATAAAATGGTGTAAGAGAGAGGGGGTAATTTTTTCAGAGGGGGTAATATGATGTAAGAGTCGGGCTGCCAAGGGGGTAAAATGTTGTAAGAGTGAGGGGTTAATTTGTCCAGAGGGGGTAACATGAGCTATGATTTGAGCTGCCAATGGGGGTAAGATGGTTTAAGAGTGAGGGGGTAATTTTTTCAGAGGGGGTAAAATGATGTAAGAGTCGGGCTGCCAAGGGGGGTAAAATGTTGTAAGAGTGAGGGGGTAATTTGTCCAGAGGGGATAAAACGATGTAAGAGTTGGGCTACCAAGGGGGGTAAAATGGTGTAAGAGTGAGGGCGTAATTTGTCCAGAGGGGGTAACATGAGCTATGATTTGAGCTGCCAATGGGGGTAAAATGGTGTAAGAGTGAGGGGGTAATTTTTTCAGAGGAGGTAATATGATGTAAGAGTCGGGCTGCCAAGGGGGGTAAAATGTTGTAAGAGTGAGGGGTTAATTTGTTCAGAGGGGGTAACATGAGCTATGATTTGAGCTGCCAATGGGGGTAAGATGGTGTAAGAGTGAGGGGGTAATTTTTTCAGAGGGGGTAAAATGATGTAAGAGTCGGGCTGCCAAGGGGGGTAAAATGTTGTAAGAGTGAGGGGGTAATTTGTCCAGAGGGGATAAAACGATGTAAGAGTTGGGCTACCAAGGGGGGTAAAATGGTGTAAGAGTGAGGGCGTAATTTGTCCAGAGAGGGTAAAATGAAGTAAGAGTTGGGCTGCCAAGGGGGTAAAATGTTTTTGAGTGAGGGGTTAATTTGTCCAGAGGGGGTAACATGAGCTATGATTTGAGCTGCCATTGGGGATAAAATGGTGTAAGAGAGAGGGGGTAATTTTTTCAGAGGGGGTAAAATGATGTAAGAGTCGGGCTGCCAAGGGGGGTAAAATGGTGCAAAAGTGAGGGGGTAATTTGTCCAGAGGGGGTAAAATGATGTAAGAGTTGGGCTGCCCAGGGGGGTCAAATGGTGTAAGAGTGAGGGGGTAATTTGTTCATAGGGTGTTTAGTGATGTAAGAGTTGGGCTGCCAAGGGGGTAAAATGGTGTAAGAGTGAGGGGGTAATTTGTCCAGAGAGGGTAAAATGATGTAAGAGTTGGGCTGCCAAGGGGGCTAAAATGTTGTAAGAGTGAGGGGGTAATTTGTTCAGAGGGGGTAAATTGATGTAATAGTTGGGCTCTCAAGGGGGGTAAAATGTTGTAAGAGTTAGGGGGTAATTTTTCCAGAGGGGGTAAAATGATGTTAGAGTTGGGCTGCCATTGGGGGTAAAATGTTATAGGAGTGAGGGGGTAATTTGTCCAGAGGGGGTAAAATGATGTAAGAGTTGGCCTGCCAAGGGGGTAAAATGGTGTAAGAGTGAGGGCGTAATTTGTTCAGAGCGGGTTTAATGATGTAAGAGTTGGGCTGCCCAGGGGTGTCAAATGGTGTAAGAGTGAGGGCGTAATTTGTTCAGAGGGGGTAAAATGATGTAAGAGTGGGGCTGCCAAGGGGGGTAAAATGTTGTAAGAGTGAGGGGTTAATTTGTCCAGAGGGGGTAACATGAGCTTTGATTTGAGCTGCCAATGGGGGTAAAATGTTGTAAGAGTGAGGGGGTAATTTTTTCAGAGAGGGTAAAATGATGTAAGAGTCGGGCTGCCAAGGGGGGTGAAATGGTGTAAGAGTGAGGGGGTAATTTGTCCAGAGGGGGTAAAATGATGTAAGAGTTGGGCTGCTCAGAGGGGTCAAATGGTGTAAGAGTGAGGGGATAAATTGTTCATAGGGGGTTTAATGATGAAAGAGTTGGGCTGCCAAGGGGGGTAAAATGGTGTAAGAGTGAGACGGTAATTTGTCCAGAGAGGTTAAAATGATGTAAGAGTTGGGCTGCCAAGGGGGGTAAAATGTTGTAAGAGTGAGGGGGTAATTTGTTCAGAGGGGGTAAACTGATGTAATGGTTGGGCTCTCAAGTGGGGTAAAATGTTGTAAGAGTGAGGGGGTAATTTTTCCAGAGGGGGTAAAATGATGTTAGAGTTGGGCTGCCAATGGGGGTAAAATGTTCTAGGAGTGAGGGGGTAATTTTTTCAGAGGGGGTAAATTGATGTAATAGTTGGGCTGGCAAGGGGGATAAAATGGTGTAAGAGTGAGGGGTAATTTGTCCATAGGGGGTAAAAAGATGTTGGAGTTGCGCTGCCAATGAGGATAAAATGTTCTAGGAGTGAGGGGGTAATTTGTTCAGAGGGGGTTTATTGATGTAAGAGTTGGGCTGTCAAGGGGGTAAAATGGTGTAAGAGTGAGGGGGAAATTTGTCCAGAGATGGTAAAATGATGCAAGAGTTGGGCTCTCAAGGGGGGAAAAATGTTGTAAGAGTTAGGGCGTAATTTGTTCAGAGGGGATTAATGATGTAAGAGTTGGGCTGCCAAGGGGGTAAAATGGTGTAAGAGTGAGGGCTTAATTTGTTCAGAGGGCTAAAATGATGTAAGAGTGGGGCTGCCAAGGGGGGTAAAAAGTTGTAAGAGTGAGGGGTTAATTTGTCCAGAGGGGGTAACATGAGCTATGATTTGAGCTGCCAATGGTGGTAAATGGTGTAAGAGTGAGGGGGTAATTTTTTCCGAGGGGTTAAATTGATGTTAGTGTCGGGCTGCCAAGGGGGGTAAAATGGTGTAAGAGTGAGGGGGTAATTTGTCCAGAGGGTGTAAAATGATGTAACAGTTGGGCTGCCCAGAGGGGTCAGATGGTGTAAGAGTGAGGGGGTAATTTGTTCATAGGGGGTTAATGATGAAAGAGTTGGGCTGCCAAGGGGGGTAAAATGGTGTAAGAGTGAGGGGGTAATTTGTCCAGAGAGGGTAAAATGATGTAAGAATTGGGCTGCCAAGGGGGTAAAATGTTCTAGGAATGTGTGGGTGATTTGTTCAGAGGGGTTTAATGATGTAAGAGTTGGGCTGCCAAGGGGGGTAAAATGGTGTAAGAGTGAGGGGGTAATTTGTCCAGAGGGGGTAAAATGATGTAACAGTTGGGCTGCCCAGAGGGGTCAAATGGTGTAAGAGTGAGGGGGTAATTTGTTCATAGGGGGTTTAATGATGAAAGAGTTGGGCTGCCAAGGGGGGTAAAATGGTGTAAGAGTGAGGGGGTAATTTGTCCAGAGAGGGTAAAATAATGTAAGAATTGGGCCGCCAAGGGGGTAAAATGTTCTAGGAGTGTGTGGGTAATTTGTTCAGAGGGGGTTTAATGATGTAAGAGTTGGGCTGCCAAGGGGGGTAAAATGGTGTAAGAGTGAGGGGGTAATTTGTTCAGAGGGGGTAAATTGATGTAATAGTTGGGCTCTCAAGGGGGGTAAAATGTTGTAAGAGTGAGGGGGTAATTTGTCCAGAGGCGGTAAAATGATGTTAGAGTTGGGCTGCCAATGGGCGTAAATTGTTCTAGGAGTGTGTGGGTAATTTGTTCAGAGGGGGTTTAATGATGTAAGAGTTGGGCTGCCAAGGGGGGTAAAATGGTGTAAGAGTGAGGGGGAAATTTGTCCAGAGATGGTAAAATGATGTAAGAGTTGGGCTCTCAGGGGGGAAGAATGTTGTAAGAGTGAGGGGGTAATTTGTCCAGAGGGGGTAAAATGATGTATGAGTTGGGCTGCCAAGGGGGTAAAATGGTGTAAGAGTGAGGGCGTAATTTGTTCAGAGGGGGTTTAATGATGTAAGAGTTGGGCTGCCCAGTGGGGTCAAATGGTGTAAGAGTGAGGGCGTAATTTGTTCAGAGGGGGTAAAATGATGTAAGAGTCGGGCTGCCAAGGGGGGTAAAATGTTGTAAGAGTGAGGGCGTAATTTGTTCAGAGGGGGTAAAATGATGTAAGAGTCGGGCTGCCAAGGGGGTAAAATGGTGTAAGAGTGAGGGCGTAATTTGTTCAGAGGGGGTTTAATGATGTAAGAGTTGGGCTGCCCAGTGGGGTCAAATGGTGTAAGAGTGAGGGGGTAATTTGTCCAGAGGGGGTAAAATGATGTAAGAGTTGGGCTGCCAAGGGGGTAAAATGGTGTAAGAGTGAGGGCGTAATTTGTTCAGAGGGGGTAAAATGATGTAAGAGTTGGGCTGCCAAGGGGGTAAAATGGTGTAAGAGTGAGGGGGTAATTTTTTCAGAGGGGGTAAAATGATGTAAGAGTCGGGCTGCCAAGGGGGGTAAAATGGTGTAAGAGTGAGGGGGTAATTTGTCCAGAGGGGGTAAAATGATGTGAGAGTTGGGCTGCCCAGGGGGGTCAAATGGTGTAAGAGTGAGGGGATAATTTGTTCATTGGGGGTTTAATGATGTAAGAGTTGGGCTGCCAAGGGGGGTAAAATGGTGTAAGAGTGAGGGGGTAATTTGTCCAGAGAGGGTACAATGATGTAGGAGTTGGGCTGCCAAGGGGTAAAATGTAGTAAGAGTTAGGGGGTAAGTTGTTCAGAGGGGGTAAATTAATGTAATAGTTGGGCTCTCAAGGGGGATAAAATGTTGTAAAAGTGAGGGGGTAATTTGTCCAGAGGGGGTAAAATGATGTAACAGTTGGGCTGCCCAGAGGGGTCAAATGGTGTAAGAGTGAGGGGGTAATTTGTTCATAGGGGGTTTAATGATGAAAGAGTTGGGCTGCCAAGGGGGGTAAAAAGGTGTAAGAGTGAGGGGGTAATTTGTCCAGAGAGGGTAAAATAATGTAAGAATTGGGCTGCCAAGGGGGTAAAATGGTGTAAGAGTGAGGGCGTAATTTGTTCAGAGGGGGTTTAATGATGTAAGAGTTGGGCTGCCCAGTGGGGTCAAATGGTGTAAGAGTGAGGGCGTAATTTGTTCAGAGGGGGTAAAATGATGTAAGAGTCGGGCTGCCAAGGGGGGTAAAATGTTGTAAGAGTGAGGGGTTAATTTGTCCAGAGGGGGTAACATGAGCTATGATTTGAGCTGCCAATGGGGGTAAAATGGTGTAAGAGTGAGGGGGTAATTTTTTCAGAGGGGGTAAAATGATGTAAGAGTCGGGCTGCCAAGGGGGGTAAAATGGTGTAAGAGTGAGGGGGTAATTTGTCCAGAGGGTGTAAAATGATGTAAGAGTTGGGCTGCCCAGGGGCGTCAAATGGTGTAAGAGTGAGGGGATAATTTGTCCAGAGAGGGTACGATGATGTAGGAGTTGGGCTGCCAAGGGGTAAAATGTAGTAAGAGTTAGGGGGTAAGTTGTTCAGAGGGGGTAAATTAATGTAATAGTTGGGCTCTCAAGGGGGATAAAATGTTGTAAGAGTGAGGGGGTAATTTGTCCAGAGGGGGTAAAATGATGTAAGAGTTGGGCTGCCAAGGGGGTAAAATGGTGTAAGAGTGAGGGCGTAATTTGTTCAGAGGGGTTTAATGATGTAAGAGTTGGGCTGCCAAGGGGGTAAAATGGGGTAAGAGTGAGGGAGGTAATTTGTCCAGAGGGGTAACATGAGCTAAGATTTGAGCTCCCAGAGGGGGGGGGGGGTAAAATGGTGTAAGAGTGAGAGGGTAATTTGTGCAGAGGGGGTAAAATGATGTAAGAGTTGGGCTGCCAAGGGGGTAAAATGGTGTAGGAGTGAGGGCGTAATTTGTGCAGAGGGGGTAAAATGATGTAAGAGTTGGGCTGCCAAGGGGGTTAAATGGTGTAAGAGTGAGGGGATAATTTGTCCAGAGGGGATAAAACGATATAAGAGTTGGGCTACCAAGGGGGTAAAATGGTGTAAGAGTGAGGGCGTAATTTGTCCAGAGAGGGTAAAATGAAGTAAGAGTTGGGCTACCAAGAGGGATAAATTGTTGTAAGAGTGAGGGGTTGATTTGTCCAGAGGGGGTAACATGAGCTATAATTTGAGCTGCCGATGGGGGTAAAATGGTGTAAGAGTGAGGGGGTAATTTTTTCAGAGGGGGTAAAATGATGTAAGAGTCGGGCTGCCAAGGGGGGTAAAATGTTGTAAGAGTGAGGGGGATAATTTGTCCAGAGGGGATAAAACGATGTAAGATTTGGGCTGCCAAGGGGGATAAAATGTTGTAAGAGTGAGGGGTTACTTTGTCCAGAGGGGATAACTTGAGCTATGATTTGAGCTGCCAATGGGGGTAAAATGGTGTAAGAGTGAGGGGGTAATTTTTTCAGAGGGGGTAATATGATGTAAGAGTCGGGCTGCCAAGGGGGGTAAAATGTTGTAAGAGTGAGGGGTTAATTTGTCCAGAGGGGGTAACATGAGCTATGATTTGAGCTGCCAATGGGGGTAAGATGGTGTAAGAGTGAGGGGGTAATTTTTTCAGAGGGGGTAAAATGATTTAAGAGTCGGGCTGCCAAGGGGGGTAAAATGTTGTAAGAGTGAGGCGGTAATTTGTCCAGAGGGGATAAAACGATGTAAGAGTTGGGCTACCAAGGGGGGTAAAATGGTGTAAGAGTGAGGGCGTAATTTGTCCAGAGGGGGTAACATGAGCTATGATTTGAGCTGCCAATGGGGGTAAAATGGTGTAAGAGTGAGGGGGTAATTTTTTCAGAGGGGATAAAACGATGTAAGAGTTGGGCTACCAAGGGGGGTAAAATGGTGTAAGAGTGAGGGCGTAATTTGTCCAGAGAGGGTAAAATGAAGTAAGAGTTGGGCTGCCAAGGGGGTAAAATGTTTTTGAGTGAGGGGTTAATTTGTCCAGAGGGGGTAACATGAGCTATGATTTGAGCTGCAAATGGGGGTAAGATGGTGTAAGAGTGAGGGGGTAATTTTTTCAGAGGGGGTAAAATGATTTAAGAGTCGGGCTGCCAAGGGGGGTAAAATGTTGTAAGAGTGAGGCGGTAATTTGTCCAGAGGGGATAAAAAGATGTAAGAGTTGGGCTACCAAGGGGGGTAAAATGGTGTAAGAGTGAGGGCGTAATTTGTCCAGACGGGGTAACATGAGCTATGATTTGAGCTGCCAATGGGGGTAAAATGGTGTAAGAGTGAGGGGGTAATTTTTTCAGAGGAGGTAATATGATGTAAGAGTCGGGCTGCCAAGGGGGGTAAAATGTTGTAAGAGTGAGGGGTTAATTTGTCCAGAGGGGGTAACATGAGCTATGATTTGAGCTGCCAATGGGGGTAAGATGGTGTAAGAGTGAGGGGGTAATTTTTTCAGAGGGGGTAAAATGATGTAGGAGTCGGGCTGCCAAGGGGGGTAAAATGTTGTAAGAGTGAGGGGGTAATTTGTCCAGAGGGGATAAAACGATGTAAGAGTTGGGCTACCAAGGGGGGTAAAATGGTGTAAGAGTGAGGGCGTAATTTGTCCAGAGAGGGTAAAATGAAGTAAGAGTTGGGCTGCCAAGGGGGTAAAATGTTGTAAGAGTGAGGGGTTAATTTGTCCAGAGGGGGTAACATGAGCTATGATTTGAGCTGCCAATGGGGGTAAGATGGTTTAAGAGTGAGGGGGTAATTTTTTCAGAGGGGGTAAAATGATGTAAGAGTCGGGCTGCCAAGGGGGGTAAAATGTTGTAAGAGTGAGGGGGTAATTTGTCCAGAGGGGATAAAACGATGTAAGAGTTGGGCTACCAAGGGGGGTAAAATGGTGTAAGAGTGAGGGCGTAATTTGTCCAGAGGGGGTAACATGAGCTATGATTTGAGCTGCCAATGGGGGTAAAATGGTGTAAGAGTGAGGGGGTAATTTTTTCAGAGGAGGTAATATGATGTAAGAGTCGGGCTGCCAAGGGGGGTAAAATGTTGTAAGAGTGAGGGGTTAATTTGTTCAGAGGGGGTAACATGAGCTATGATTTGAGCTGCCAATGGGGGTAAGATGGTGTAAGAGTGAGGGGGTAATTTTTTCAGAGGGGGTAAAATGATGTAAGAGTCGGGCTGCCAAGGGGGGTAAAATGTTGTAAGAGTGAGGGGGTAATTTGTCCAGAGGGGATAAAACGATGTAAGAGTTGGGCTACCAAGGGGGGTAAAATGGTGTAAAAGTGAGGGCGTAATTTGTCCAGAGAGGGTAAAATGAAGTAAGAGTTGGGCTGCCAAGGGGGTAAAATGTTTTTGAGTGAGGGGTTAATTTGTCCAGAGGGGGTAACATGAGCTATGATTTGAGCTGCCATTGGGGATAAAATGGTGTAAGAGAGAGGGGGTAATTTTTTCAGAGGGGGTAAAATGATGTAAGAGTCGGGCTGCCAAGGGGGGTAAAATGGTGCAAGAGTGAGGGGGTAATTTGTCCAGAGGGGGTAAAATGATGTAAGAGTTGGGCTGCCCAGGGGGGTCAAATGGTGTAAGAGTGAGGGGGTAATTTGTTCATAGGGGGTTTAGTGATGTAAGAGTTGGGCTGCCAAGGGGGTAAAATGGTGTAAGAGTGAGGGGGTAATTTGTCAAGAGAGGGTAAAATGATGTAAGAGTTGGGCTGCCAAGGGGGGTAAAATGTTGTAAGAGTGAGGGGGTAATTTGTTCAGAGGTGGTAATATGATATAAGAGTTGGGCTGCCAAGAGGGATAAAATGGTGTAAGTGTGACGGCGTAATTTGTCCAGAGAGGGTAAAATGAAGTAAGAGTTGGGCTGCCAAGGGGGATAAAATGTTGTAAGAGTGAGGGGTTAATTTGTCCAGAGGGGGTAACATGAGCTATGATTTGAGCTGCCAATGGGGGTAAAATGGTGTAAGAGTGAGGGGGTAATTTTTTCAGAGGGGGTAATATGATGTAAGAGTCGGGCTGCCAAGGGGGGTAAGATGTTGTAAGAGTGAGGGGTTAATTTGTCCAGAGGGGGTAACATGAGCTATGATTTGAGCTGCCAATGGGGATAAAATGGTGTAAGAGTGAGGGGGTAATTTTTTCAGAGGGGGTAAAATGATGTAAGAGTCGGGCTGCCAAGGGGGGTAAAATGTTGTAAGAGTGAGGGGGTAATTTGTCCAGAGGGGATAAAACGATGTAAGAGTTGGGCTACCAAGGGGGGTAAAATGGTGTAAGAGTGAGGGCGTAATTTGTCCAGAGAGGGTAAAATGAAGTAAGAGTTGGGCTGCCAAGGGGGTAAAATGTTTTTGAGTGAGGGGTTAATTTGTCCAGAGGGGGTAACATGAGCTATGATTCGAGCTGCCAATGGGGATAAAATGGTGTAAGAGAGAGGGGGTAATTTTTTCAGAGGGGGTAAGATGATGTAAGAGTCGGGCTGCCAAGGGGGGTAAAATGGTGCAAGAGTGAGGGGGTAACTTGTCAAGAGGGGGTAAAATGATGTAAGAGTTGGGCTGCCCAGGGGGGTCAAATGGTGTAAGAGTGAGGGGGTAATTTGTTCATAGGGGGTTTAATGATGTAAGAGTTGGGCTGCCAAGGGGGTAAAATGGTGTAAGAGTGAGGGGGTAATTTGTCCAGAGAGGGTAAAATGATGTAAGAGTGGGGCTGCCAAGGGGGGTAAAATGTTGTAAGAGTGAGGGGGTAATTTGTTCAGATGTGGTAATATGATATAAGAGTTGGGCTGCCAAGGGGGATAAAATGGTGTAAGTGTGAGGGGGTAATTTTTTCAGAGGGGTTAAAATGATGTAAGAGTTGGGCTGCCCAGGGGGGTAAAACGATGTAAGAGTGAGGGGGTAATTTGTTGAGATGGGGCAACTCTAACAAGTATTATTCATATATATATAGACCGTCAAGAGTTGGACAAGCTTTAATGGTCTGGAGGATAAGGCGACGAAGCTGAAGGTACAGAGATTGTGGGTTCAAGTCTGGCATTCTTCTGATATGGGGGCTAAAAAACTGTAAGAGTGAGGCGGTAAAATGATGTAAGAGTGAGGGGGTAATTTGTCCAGAGAGGGCAAAATGATGTAAGAGTTGGGCTGCCAAGGGGGTAAAATATTGTAAGAGTGAGGGGGTAATTTGTCCAGAGGGGATAAAACGATGTAATAGTTGGGCTGCCAAGGGGGATAAAATGGTGTAAGAGTGAGGGGGTAGTTTTTTCAGAGGGGGTAAAATGATGTAAGAGTTGGGTCGCCAAGGGGGGTAAAATGATGTAAGAGTGAGGGGGTAATTTGTTCTGAGGGGGTGAAACGATGTAAGAGTGAGGGGGTAATTTGTTGAGATGGGGCAATTCTAACAAGTATTATTCATATATATAGACCGTCAAGAGTTGGACAAGCTTTGATGGTCTGGAGGATAAGGCGACGAAGCTGAGTGTACAGAGATTGTGGGTTCAAGTTTGGCATTCTTCTGATATGGGGGCTAAAAAACTGTAAGAGTGAGGCGGTAAAATGATGTAAGAGTGAGGGGGTAATTTGTCCAGAGAGGGCAAAATGATGTAAGAGTTGGGCTGCCAAGGGGGTAAAATATTGTAAGAGTGAGGGGTTAATTTGTCCAGAGGGGATAAAACGATGTAATAGTTGGACTGCCAAGGGGGATAAAATGGTGTAAGAGTGAGGGGGTAGTTTTTTCAGAGGGGGTAAAATGATGTAAGAGTTGGGTCGCCAAGGGGGGTAAAATGATGTAAGAGTGAGGGGGTAATTTGTTCTGAGAGGGTACAATGATGTAGGAGTTGGGCTGCCAAGGGGTAAAATGTAGTAAGAGTTAGGGGGTAATTTGTTCTGAGGGGGTGAAACGATGTAAGAGTGAGGGGGTAATTTGTTGAGATGGGGCAATTCTAACAAGTATTATTCATATATATAGACCGTCAAGAGTTGGACAAGCTTTAATGGTCTGGAGGATAAGGCGACGAAGCTGAAGGTACAGAGATTGTGGGTTCAAGTCTGGCATTCTTCTGATATGGGGGCTAAAAAACTGTAAGAGTGAGGCGGTAAAATGATGTAAGAGTGAGGGGGTAATTTGTCCAGAGAGGGCAAAATGATGTAAGAGTTGGGCTGCCAAGGGGGTAAAATATTGTAAGAGTGAGGGGGTAATTTGTCCAGAGGGGATAAAACGATGTAATAGTTGGGCTGCCAAGGGGGATAAAATGGTGTAAGAGTGAGGGGGTAGTTTTTTCAGAGGGGGTAAAATGATGTAAGAGTTGGGTCGCCAAGGGGGGTAAAACGATGTAAGAGTGAGGGGGTAATTTGTTCTGAGGGGGTGAAACGATGTAAGAGTGAGGGGGTAATTTGTTGAGATGGGGCAATTCTAACAAGTATTATTCATATATATAGACCGTCAAGAGTTGGACAAGCTTTGATGGTCTGGAGGATAAGGCGACGAAGCTGAGTGTACAGAGATTGTGGGTTCAAGTTTGGCATTCTTCTGATATGGGGGCTAAAAAACTGTAAGAGTGAGGCGGTAAAATGATGTAAGAGTGAGGGGGTAATTTGTCCAGAGAGGGCAAAATGATGTAAGAGTTGGGCTGCCATGGGGGTAAAATATTGTAAGAGTGAGGGGGTAATTTGTCCAGAGGGGATAAAACGATGTAATAGTTGGGCTGCCAAGGGGGATAAAATGGTGTAAGAGTGAGGGGGTAGTTTTTTCAGAGGGGGTAAAATGATGTAAGAGTTGGGTCGCCAAGGGGGGTAAAATGATGTAAGAGTGAGGGGGTAATTTGTTCTGAGGGGGTGAAACGATGTAAGAGTGAGGGGGTAATTTGTTGAGATGGGGCAATTCTAACAAGTATTATTCATATATATAGACCGTCAAGAGTTGGACAAGCTTTGATGGTCTGGAGGATAAGGCGACGAAGCTGAGTGTACAGAGATTGTGGGTTCAAGTTTGGCATTCTTCTGATATGGGGGCTAAAAAACTGTAAGATTGAGGGGGTAAAATGGTGTAAGTGTGAGGGGGTAATTTGTCCAGAGAGGGCAAAATGATGTAAGAGTTGGGCTGCCAAGGGGGTAAAATATTGTAAGAGTGAGGGGGTAATTTGTCCAGAGGGGATAAAACGATGTAATAGTTGGGCTGCCAAGGGGGATAAAATGGTGTAAGAGTGAGGGGGTAGTTTTTTCAGAGGGGGTAAAATGATGTAAGAGTTGGGTCGCCAAGGGGGGTAAAATGATGTAAGAGTGAGGGGGTAATTTGTTCTGAGGGGGTGAAACGATGTAAGAGTGAGGGGGTAATTTGTTGAGATGGGGCAATTCTAACAAGTATTATTCATATATATAGACCGTCAAGAGTTGGACAAGCTTTGATGGTCTGGAGGATAAGGCGACGAAGCTGAGTGTACAGAGATTGTGGGTTCAAGTTTGGCATTCTTCTGATATGGGGACTAAAAAACTGTAAGATTGAGGGGGTAAAATGGTGTAAGTGTGAGGGGGTAATTTGTCCAGAGAGGGTAAAATGAAGTAAGAGTTGGGCTGCCAAGGAGGGTAAAATGTTGTAAGAGTGAGGGGTTAATTTGTCCAGAGGGGGTAACATGAGCTATGATTTGAGCTGCCAATGGGGGTAAAATGGTGCAAGAGTGAGGGGGTAATTTTTTCAGAGGGGGTAAATTGATGTAAGAGTCGGGCTGCCAAGGGGGGTAAAATGGCGTAAGAGTGAGGGGGTAATTTGTCCAGAGGGGGTAAAATGATGTAAAAGCTGGGCTGCCTAGGGGGTCAAATGGTGTAAGAGTGAGGGGGTAATTTGTCCATAGGGGGTTTAATGATGTAAGAGTTGGGCTGCCAAGGGGGGTGAAATGGTGTAAGAGTGAGGGGGTAATTTGTCCAGAGAGGGTAAAATGATGTAAGAGTTGGGCTGCCAAGGGGCGTAAAATGTTGTAAGAGTGAGGAGGTAATTTGTTCAGATGGGGTAAATTGATGTAATAATTGGGCTGCCAAGGAGGATAAAATGGTGTAAGAGTGAGGGGTTAATTTTTTCAGACGGGGTAAAATGATGTAAGAGTTGGGCTGCCAAGGGGGTAAAATGATGTAAGAGTGAGGGGGTTAAATTGTTCTGAGGGGGTAAAACGATGTAAGAGTGAGGGGGTAATTTGTTGAGATGGGTAAATACTAACAAGTATTATTCATATATATAGACCGTCAAGAGTTGGACAAGCTTTGATGGTCTGGAGGATAAGGCGACGCAGCTGAGGGTACAGAGGTTGTGGGTTCAAGACTTGCAGTCTTCTGGTATAGGGGCTAAAAAAATCTAAGATTGAGGGGGTAAAATGATGTAAGAGTTGGGCTGCCAAGGTGGGTAAAATGATGTAAGAGTGGAGATGCAATAGGAGGATTTTTTAGGAAAATGCAGCTCAAAACTCTTACAACTTTTTGGGCTGCATTGGGCTTCCAGGGGGTAAAATGGTGTAAGAGTGAGGTGCTAAAAGACAAATTGACTACCCACTCTTACAGTTTTTTGGTCGGTCAAGGGGGGTAACAATGTGTAAGAGTGAGGCGGTAAAAGACAAATTACCCCCGAACTCTTACATCGTTTTACCCCCCTTGGCAGACCAAAAGATGTAAGAAAAAGATGTAAGAGCGGGGGGTTAATTTGTCTTTTACCCCCTCAGTAGTACACCATTTTACCCCCTTGGAAGCCCAATGCAGCCCAAAAAGTCGTAAGAGTTTTGAGCTCTATTTTCCTTAAAAAATCCTCCCAATGCAGCCCCACTCTTACATCATTTTGGGCAGAAAATTTCAACCCGGGCTGTTTGGTCAGCTCAGAATCGATTTTTCGGTTTGTTCGGTCTGTCCCGTATCCATTTTTTGATCAGTTCGCTGTGGACAACGTTTACATTCGACCTCTTCGGTCTGGACAACACCCATATTTTTTCTGCTCGAACTTTTCGATACACATATTCTGGTTTTGAAGTCAATGTTGATGGCCATCCAAAATTTATTTCAAAGATTCATTTTAAAGAAAGAATAAATCCTGAACTGACCATAAATAACTTTACTATGATTGGTTGAATATGTAAATATTCCCTTTCCTATTTTCACTGCTTTATATCTTTCAATCTTTTAGCTGGTGTGCATCAGAGTCAGACCCGATATAACAATAAAGTACATTTCTCTTTCTCTCTCTAATCCTCCCGTGAATTTTAGATTGAGATATTGTTTAGACAGTAGCATTGGCTCCGGTACATCGTCCAGTAATACTCATTATCGAAGATTAACAGAATAGAGACTTAAAACTTTAATTAGTCAGGTAAGCATTCAGTTTATAATTAGTCTTGAGAAGCTCATAAAACTATCTAGAATATCTTCTTATAGGTAACTATTACATCCCGTTTTATCTGTTTCAACCAGTGTTGGCTGCAAACAGAAACTCAACCATAAAACCATGGATAACCAATAATTAATACCAAAAATCGATAACAGTGAATTAAGATGAATCGCTTATACCAATCGTGATAAAATCGGATTGTCCACCATTAAACCAAGAATTATTACATAGAATAATAAAAAACCCAGAAACAAATTTCAATCAGTTTCCTTGCACAGAAACAACCTTGCAAACTATATACCAGCAACATTACTAACCAGCGACCAGACGGACAAATGTTAAATATTCAAATTAACAGATGAAAAAGGAAAAAAAAATCACATATTACAATTTTTACAACAATTAGTTTAGAAGACTTTTTAATTTTATTCTTAGTAGACACGAAATAAAACAAGATAGAAACAAAATAACAGCGATATCAAATTCAACGTATAATCTAAAAAAAGACTGGGCAAAATTCTTCACAGAAGATAAACGAAAGAAAACCATTCCGTATACGAAAAACTCAGACAAGATATCCAAAATTGAGAAAACTGACCAAAAGCCTGATAGAACTCAGAAATGAGATCAGCGACGAAATAGAGACAGACATTCTGAAAATAGTGTCCGCTATCGTTTCTGGCTAGATCATATCAAACATATAGACGAGATAATAAAAGATTTTGCAGAAAAACAGGAAAACTCTTTTTGAAAAAAAAAAGAAATAAAGCGACCTTGAGATGAAAATTATGCCATCATTTTATGAAAGTATTTTGCAAATCATGTAAACCAGTTTAAGTTACATCGTAAGTTTAGACGTTCATTTAAGAATTATTGATCGGGAACAAGCAAGATCAAAATCACTCATAGCCACTACAAGAAAAAAGTCAAGGTCAACACCAAAAGAACAATTAAACTATACAACAATACCAAACACACAGAAAACTACAATACTTCCAGATAGAGAGTTAACTTCAAAACTTTTTCCGACCAAAAGTAGATACACCTACCCATCAATATTTATGTCCGATCACGAAAATGAAGTCGATATTTCAATACCACAAACAATTGCTGATAGAACTAGAAGAAATGTCAGCGAACTCGAAAACGTTTTTGAAAAAAATCATCAATATACCATAAGTACTCTAACAAAAAAATATGATATTGACCAAAAAGACAACAAACCCATAACAAGAGAACTAAAAAATTTACAAAACGATATAGCAGATAAACTAACAAGTAATGAACATCAACTAATAACAAATCTCGAGGATTATATCACAAGACTGAACGAAAACTTTAAAAAAGACAAGAAGAAAACCTAGAAGAAGCATTCGACAAACTGAACTTCAATAGAGTAAGTACACAAAATGAAGATTTTATACAAAGACGTTCAGATACAACATTAATTGAAGAACGAGAAACAACAGTCACCGAAACACCACTACCACTTTATAAACAATTAACATCAATGAGTATCCACAAAGAAATACCGATAGAACCAACAACCTCTCATGGTGCAGTACCAACTTTATATCATTATACCATTCGACGGTAAAGACCCTGGATATACAGTAGAGGAGTAATTAAACAGTACATTAGCGGCAATGATATTTAGTAGCGGAATTGGCAGTCCAGGACACTATGAATGGAAAGTAAAAAGAGCAGCTTTAATACTTCACATTTTACAGGGACAGCTCAGAAATGGTATTCAACTCTACCGAATGAAACCAAACTAGAGTGGGAACAATTTTATAAAGAGTTCTCAGATATGTTTGTCTCTGAAAAGTCAAAACAACAAGCAAAGACAGTCCTACAACAAACACAACAACATAACAACTAATAATTACGATCATTAGCATTAAGAATTGAAACATTTGTTAAAACAGCATCTACACTTTATTGCGCCGATTACAAATTCAGTGTAATGAACCAAACATTCATCAGATCCTTAGATATTGAACTGAAAAATGCAGCATTAAAAAAACATTCAAACCATAAGCAGACACCAAGAGAATCAGAATTGCCATTCAAAAAACCTGTGAGAAAATAGATCAAATGGACCTCACCAGAAGAAAAAACCTGTCATCATAAACGACCATACAAAATAAACCAAAGTACTTCTAAACTAGAAACAAAAATAAACCAGATGTCAGTTTTTTGCATTATTCTCGACAACCCAGGGCAGAATAATATAGATTATTTTGAAAATGTAATGTGTAATGTCGTAAACAGTATGAACAACAAATGCGATAGAAAAAAATTAAAGAAAGGAAGACACAGATTTCCACTTTTCTGTATTTTTCGTAGCACAAACGGGCATAAAAAAGAACGATGCTTTAAAAGGCCACAAAGAGAATCAAAATAGAGACCAAGAGAAAGAAACTTCTATGGAAATATGAGAAACAACCAAAACTCACCGAGCAAACAATTTGAATTAGATAAAGTTAATGGTCGACAGTTACCGTCGTCGTCAACAGTACTTAGTAATCACATAAGTAAAACTCCGAATAGACCGTCAAAAAGATACCATAGTAACGATAGAGAGGTAAAAAGACTCATAGTAATATTAGAAGAGTAAAAAGAGAAATTAATAGAGTAAAAATGATCGAAATCGTTCAAGAAGCTATAATAGAAACAATGAACGATATAAAAACTATAACTAGAGTCGAAATTACAGTAACCACATATCGAACAATAAATCAATTTCCGGATACAACAAAAGATACAATTCCAGAAACAATTTGAGATATAGCTCCAGAAATAACTCTAGAAACAGTTTAACCTACCAAAATAATAATAATAATAATATTAAAAATAATAAAGATAATAAAAATACAATAATAGAAACACAAACAGCAACAGAAGTAACATTAACCGAGACAGATATTCAAATAGCAGAGACAACAGCAGAAACCGATTAGGTAACAATAACTATGACTCAAATAACAGAGGTAATAACTAGAATAAAAAACAATTATTCAGGACCATCTATTAACAGAATGACTAATAACAATTTGGGATAACAAAACAAAGGTAGGATAAAAAATGTAGAAGAACAAAAAACCACGAATAACGACCCACCTGCTAATGATCAATTTTAATACTTGTCTGAATGATCAGCCGAAGATCAACAGATTCTAGACAAATTTTATAATGCATATGAAGATACCTGCAATTCAATGATTAATACAATTGAGGCTAACCCAAACTGGATACTACCAAAGTACCAATGCTCAAACTTAGAAAGTGTTTTTACAAAACAAAAACCAGGATTAGAAATTGACTCCCACCTAGATTCAGAGGCAACACTAATTAAGCATACACTTAACAAAGATACTTAGAATGAACTAAAGTGCAAAAACCCTAATTTAAACTTGATACAGTCTACAAGAACTTTAACAGCGGCAAGTAATACAAAAAACCAAACTTTAGGTACCATGCAATTAGACCTAACATCAGAAAGAATATCCAATTTTCGACATGAACCTCAACAAACAATTAAAATCTATTTCTATGTAACCTAATGCAGTCGCAATAATATAGGAACCCCATTCTTCGAAGAATAATATGAAACAATCAATGTTAATAGAAATAAATGACCTTAAAAACTACCACCAACTTAGATAACGATATTACTTTCTTTATTAACAAAAAAACGTACTGTTCGGGAATATAACCAGTCTACAATAAGGAACCATTGTATTTCGATGCTGACCAACTTAAATACTTCTTTTTCCACTACCAATATTCAAAAGAATAGAAAAGTCAAACGGCAAAATAATATAGGGACCCCTATACTACATCGAATCAGTAAATAAACATCAAAAAATGTTTCTCACGGACATCACAGACTTGTCACTAGAGAACGAAGACTTTGTTCATGTTTATTAAAGAAACCAAACAAACCACAGAATTTCAAAAAAACAAGAGCTAATAGGAAATATTTAAAAGAACATTACTTCCAAACATTACTTCCATACGGAGCTTACCAAACAAAGCCACCAGACCTATTCTAAGCACTACATCATCTGACATACGAAAACAAACATAATTTTGACCAAATATTGAATATTGAACATAACGAAAAGATAGCCCAAGTTGAAAAAATTGAAAGAAAACCAAATTTCAAAAATAAATTCGATTTGAACAAACTGACCCACAAGAAAAAGAAATCATACAAATGATTTTCAACATTCAAATCTAACACAAGATCAATTCGAGAAAATAGTAACAATCATACTAAAATAGCGAAACGTGTATGCGACAAAAAAGTTTGAAGTAGGAAAATCCAAAGTCAAACTCAATTTACCAATGAAGAAAGACGCAATATTCAAAAAATAAAGAATCAGCAAAGTACCGACACCTCAGGGAACAATTAAAAAATTTATTAAACGTACTGAAAAGATACAATATCATATCACCAGTTAACAAAGAGCAATTATCAATCGGAAAGACGTTCATAAACCATGTTATATTCCTTAGTAAAGGAGAGTCCCTGAAAATTTTACTAGAGGCACACTATCGCAATAGTATGATTGACGAATCAAAATGCAAATGACCAATGGAATTGTGGATGTTGTGTTAGCCCGAATAAACGGAACGATTTTAACCACCGCTGACATTAACAGTGCATATAATCAAATAACATTAGACGAAGAATCTATGAGGTATAATCTTTTCACCATTGAAAGAGAACAGTGTTGTTTTAAACAACTTTTCTACGGGATATCAATTGGACCAGAAGCCTTTGCATCAATATTAAAACGCTTTTTGTACCCATTCATACGAAAGGGCACATTAATAACGTATGTGGACGATATACTTATAAAGAGGAACTCGTACGAACAAATGAACGACACCTTAGAATAATATCATAAAATTTTGCAAAAATAGAACCTGAAAGCAGCAACGGATAAAACTTACTTTTTGTTAAAGAAATTCAACATTGAGGATAGACGAATTAAGAAAAAAAAATAAAATTCAGCAAATACCATGAAAGCACTTCTCGGAACCATCAACTTCCTAGCCGAATATGTGTACAGAATGCAAAGAATATTACAACCATTATATAAACTACTTCATAAATAAACCGAACGTAAATGGACAACCAGACATCAAAAGATATTTGATAAAATGAAAAAAAAACCATAACACACAAACTAGAAAACACCCTGCCAGATTCAAGTAAACCAGTTTATATGCTGCATCAAACAGGTGCATCAAACACAGGCATTGGAGCAGTTTTACTACAGCAACATCCAACAGAGAAGAAAATGAACCTAATATCTGCCAATTCACGATTATTCAAACCAATAGAAATGAGGCTACCAACTCTCATTAGAGAATGCTCAGCAATCATATTCGCCTTAACCGAATGTGAAATTCTACTAACAGGATCGAAACACCCAATTATTTTATTTTCAGTCAATAAAGCCATAAAATATTTGTTCACACAGAAAAATAAGACAAACCACAGAGTATATAGACTTCAACTAAAGCTAATGAAATTTAGCACTGCCAGACTTACTTAGCTGAACTATTAACGAATAGCACCTTACAAAAACAGGGGACATTGCAGTAGAAATACCGTATGATATTACATTCTTTTCTGCTAAAACGCCATTTGGGAACAATAAAGAATGCCAATGCAATATCTGTTACAATAAAAACGATGAAAAATTAGATGTCAATTACACTATCCTCTTTAGCAATTATACATAAAATTTCTTCGAATTAATTACTGATAAAAAACAAAACGATATTTTTTGAAAAGCATTTGCCAGAAAAAAAAAACAATTTAACCACCAATGATAGAAAAAGTTACATAAAATTTTTAAGGTAACCAAAAAAGGACCTATGTGGAACACCATGATGATGACTATCTACGTCTCCTAAATAACCTAGAATCATCCAAGATAGAAAAACACATGCAGTTTAAAATGAACAATATCTTTTAAAACGAAGAAACAAAAATCACAGATACACTGATCAAAGAAACCCAAATGTTAGAACCAGTAATCCATAAAGTTAAAATGTGGAAAAAACCTCAACAATAAGCCAGATTCAGTTATACCTGAAATTCGAGGAAACAAAGGATTGTTTGCATATTCTCGACAATTCAAAGCTATCATAATCCACAAAAGTGTTTGAATTGTAAAAATATTTATTAACAGTAATAAAAAATTGCGTATAATAATAGGTTTACAATGAACACTATTACTTTGTGCATTTTACGAAGACCATTTCATCGACCTCGTTGGCCACACAGGTTTTCAGGAGACGAAGCGTAACATTACGAAAAAGTATTGTTTCTCAAACTTTAACACATGGTTCAAAATACTACTTGCAGATTGTTGACAATGCCAAACAAACAGAGTAGTTGCAAACACACGCACTAAAGCAACAACAGAGCACATTGAAACCAGAAAAACTTAATTTAACGAAATGATATTGACAGAGACGAAAGGACCAATTAACCCACATTCAGATGGAAATCACTTAATAGTAGACGCACTCAATAGTAAATCTACGTAATAGTAGACAACTTTTCCCACTGCGTAACAGTCTTTTATGCATCAAAAAAAGCGCGAATGCATATACCGCAATGTTTGAACGTTGGTTCAAGAAATGCGGATTACCAGAAGAAATTAGATCAGACAATTAATCAGAATATATCAATTCAGAATTGAGACACGGATGCAACTGCTTTGAAACAAAAGTTAAACCTGGTACCACCTACGCTCCGTGGTCCAATAGCCCCTTTTGAAGGCGCTAACAGGATTATTGGAGAATTTATCAGAACCTTAGTTAACAAAAAAAAACAATTCTTCGACAAAACAAAATTTTTCCTGTTTGCTTACAACACTAAATGCCAAACCAGACTCGGGATGCCGCGTTACGAAGTTGTTTTTGACCAGAAAACTAAAACCAACATAACTTAAGTTAGGAACAACAACTGATGAACTTGGAAACTGAAAGAAATCAGGAAACTGAGGAAACTGAAAGCCATCAGATAACAGTATCTGTAAATCTCAACCATCAAATACACATTTAGAAAAAGAGTTCAGACACCCAAGAATAGCAAACCCACAAAAACGTTCCGCAAAATGGCCCTTAGATAAGGAAAAGTAATTCAGGGAAATGTACCAAACAATAACACGGGTACCTAGAAAAAGAAAATGTTTAATAGATGAATTACAGCAAAACCCTTAGAGAAACACATTGTTGTTTTATTAACATACCAACAACGCGATGATGGAGTATCGAAAACATTAGTTCCCCCTAAAACTAAACCATGCCTATTTATAAAGAAAACGAGAGAAACAAGATGAAAATGTCCTAAAAGACAAAAACAGAGAAAAAAGTTAATACAACAAAATCGTATTACCCGAAATAAAAACGTATTAAATCGAAATTACAAAATAACCCTTGCTTAGGTAAATTTCCAATAAAAAACAACGGAATTTCTCAAAACGCCAGACCAACCAGCAACATAGATATTAGAAAAAAAAATAATCTCCGAAAAAGAAAAGTAACAATGCAGCACATGATGTAATTTGAAAAACAAAATTGGTGTTATTAATAAAAGTGAAGAAAGAATTACACTTTAGCTCAACTAGCATATCTCTAATCGCCACTCTAGCGTTCCCGTAACGAATCATTCCGATATATATATATATATATATATATATATCATTCAGGTCAGTTATATGCAATAGTTATAACACTCGTTAAAACAAAACATCCGACAATCCAGAAAGAAAGGGTCCAACCCAGGCGTCCGACTAGGATTAGGTTTTAATAAATGAACCGTTGATATCTATATGACTCAGACCTACATTAATCAGTATTCACATTCTGAAAAACCTGCATGTAAATTTACATTAAAACTCATGTAAATTTACTTAAACTGTGCAACTGTTTTGGCGTTGCTGCACACTACCTGCATGGTACCTGCACGTACCTGCAATTGCAGGTAATTTTACTTGAAATGTGCATGTAGTCCCCCTGCACAATTTACCTTCAATTTACCTGAACAGTCCAGACTTTAGGTAATTTTGCCCGCACAATTTACCTTAAATTTTCAGTTAATTTACCCTTACATTGAGTGTACTGTAAAGGTAAATTACTTGCAAATTTAAGGTAAATTGTGCAGGTAAAATTACCTAAATCATGGACTGTTCAGGTAAATTGCAGGTAAAATGTGCAGGGGCACTACATGCACATTTCAGGTAAAATTACCTGCATTTGCAGGTACGTACAGGTAACGTGCAGGTAGTGTGCAGGAACGCCAAAACACATGCACAGTTCAGATAAATTTGCCTGAAATTTTTGTGCTAGGAACAGGGTTTAAGCAAGGAACGATGCAAAATTTGTCTTAGCTTTTGCATGGGCCTCTTGAGCTTCCGTAACACACAGAGTCGTGGCATTGATCTCCCCATGGAGTTCACCAGACTCTATCGGCCAAGGAAAAAAAAGAGACCCGAAAACTGCTAAGACACAGGGGTTCCAAAAAGCTCAAGAATAAGAATAATTGGGCACAAGGGGCGGAATCTGCAGAGAGCACATAAAAGAGTGGGGTTATGCGAAAAAAAGAAGACAAAAGGGGAGGCACAAGGTGGGGTAGGGAACGCGGAGAAAACAAACGGGTGGGATTTGCGCAAAACACAACGAACAGAGCACAGAAATACCTGATAAAAACTCAAAAATAAGGGAAAAAGCACAAAAACAAAACGAAAAAATGATGCAGAGGCGACAAAAAACGACGAAGACAAACAAAGCACGCAAAAACGAGTCAGAAATCCAAAAAAGAGAAAAAATGCAATAATAGAAAAAGTGAAAGCGTGCGTGAGACCGAAAACTGTTTGTAGTTTGATCTTCGTGCAAAATAGAAAAATACAAGACAAAAAAATTACAAATTTATCCGAGGAGAGCCAATGCGTTCGTATGGAACAATAGAACGAACTGAGGAGAATGAGCAAACCCCTGTATGCGCACAGAAAAAAGCCATATTTTCTTCACAGCGCTTCTATGGATTAAAGAAAGAATTTAGAGAAAAAAAAACAACTGTGCGCGTTAAAAAAATTTCAATGTTTTTAAAACAGCGCTTCGATGGACAAAAAACAGACGACGACAAGGAAAAACAACAAAGAAGAACCTAACAAATATAGGCTAAAAGACAAAACAAAATCAACAAGCAAACAACAATAAAAAAGACAAAAAAAAGGCTCAAGATCATTAGGACACAATAGACGTGAAAAAGACAAATCAAGCAGGCCCAACAATCAACTCGAGACAAGTTTAAATTCAATTTGGACTAAGAAATAACAATGACTGCATCAATGAGCTCCTATGGAACAGCGGAAAGAACTGAGTAAAAGGAACAAACAACTGTAAGTGCTCAATAAGCATATTTCCATCCCAATGCTACAATTGAATAGGATAAAACGATTTAAAAAACAAATACAACTCTATGAGCTCATGGAAACTCCATATTTTGGTCACAGGGCTTCTATGGAACAAAAATGCCCAAGAAAAAACGACTGCAGGAATTCTGAAAAACACAATTGAGTATTCATGAAAAAACAACAACTGACGGCAAACAACAACCATAACAAATTACAGACAGAGTCATTTTGTTTAAAAGGCCCAACAATCAAATCGAACAATCAAATCGAAACAGATTTATATTCAGTATGGGCTAAAAAAAACATTGATCATCAATGCGCTCCTATGGAACAACAGAAAGAACTGAGGACAATAAACAAACCACTGTAAGCGCTCAGAAAAATGCCATATTTTCTTCACAGCGCTTCCATGGATTAGAAAAAAAATCTCAACTGTACGCGCTAAGACGTGTTCTGAGTTTACCTTTTAATAGGAAACTATCCGAACTGTCTTATGGTCGTCTCAAGAATAGTAATAATCTCAAGGCTTAACTGACTAATTTAAGTTCTATGACTCTAGTCTATTACTCTTTGATAGGAGGACTAGTGGATAGAGCACGGGCCCCAATGCTGCCATCTAGACTTAGTCTCAAATATATTTAACGATTTAACGAGAGGAGTAGAAAGAAATTCATATACTTTATTGTTATATCAGTTCTGACTCTTAAGGAACCAACTAAAGAGTGAAAGGGAAAGATTTAATACATTTCTAAAGGGAAAAAAATAAACATAATTTCAGCCAATCAGAAAAGTGTATTTTAGTTTCAGCAAATTACTTATTTTCTTTTAAATAATTAGTATTTTCTAAGTTTGTTTCTGGATGTCAATCAAGATTGACTCCATCTTTCCGGGTTGTTGAGTTTTTGAAAACTTGAGATTTGTTCAGGTTTCTCTTCTAATTTTCTTTTCTAGTAGGTTGATTTGAAGTTCACAGGTAGACTAGTAGTCGTTAAGTAGTTGTAAGTAGAGTTGTAGTTAGTGTGCAGTTGTAGGTGGTTTTGTTGTCAGTGGGCAGTTGTAGGTAGACAAGTGGTCAAAGACTTTAGTTGAGAATCAACAACCACAAAATTATCTCTTCCATGAACTGTTGGAATTGGCAAAAATGGCGGATGCCAATGATCCAGTGATCCGTGGTGTGCTGATGCTCTGTCCTTGCTGTTGTGTATTGTCTTACCTGACTTACCCGAATGGTTTCTTAGTTCTTTGGTTTTTGTTAGGTGTGAATTGTTAATTAAGTTTAAAAAGTATTATAGTATTACTCGCAGTAGGTGTAGGTGGATTTGGGTAAATATTAATAAATCTATCGTGAAAGGTTCATGAGGTTCTTGTTAATTACACATTCAATTGTTTTAGTAACAATTTACATGTATACTACTTGTATCCCTTCCGGTTGGAAAAGGAAAAACTTTATGCATGCATAAAATCGTTTACGTTGTCAGTGGTAGTGGAATGTTAGATGTGAGTTTAAGAAATATATTGGTCCACTGCACTTAAGCAAGATTCAATGTCAATTAAGCAAATAAGGCAAATTATAACAATTCTGTTTTAAATTATTGTTACAATCGCCTGATTCCTATGATGCAAGCAAAATTTAATTTGCTGTATGTTGTTTCATGTAACACGCTTGGCAAGTATGTGTGTAACTGTGTTTGTAATTTTCGACTGCAAACAGCAGAAGCGTACTACTTCGAGAATAATCATGGAAGTTGCTCATTTATCTTCGTTAGTTGTTAATATCTTTGTCATATAGTTGTTAGTAGTCGAGGTTCTTAAACGCTGGGTGACGTTTGAATGTAGAGGTGGCATGGTAATAAGGTCTTGTTATTATTAGTGCTTTATATTACTGCTTTCGTTTTTAAACCTTGTCTTTGAGGTTTAGAAGGAAAAGTGTTCCGCGAAGCTAGTCGATATTCCATTTTACGGTAATTATTGTTAGTGTTGTTGATTACTATTTATTTATTACCATTGACTGTAACTCACGGCAAAGTGCTGTTATATGCCAATTTGAAGTTTTCGAATTGCATGCGAAGGTTTATTATTTTCGTATTTTTGGTGTGTAATGTGTAATTAGGTTGTGTTTTTATTTTGGTTAAATAATCTTGTGTAAGAGTATTTTTACTACGACGGTATATAGGTGCTTTGTCATGATTTGTAATTTATTATTATAAATCGAATAGTTGAACTTGGTTCAGGTGCATGTTTTGTCTTTATACGTGTCTTTACTCTTTGTCATGGATGAAATTATTACCAAATTTAACTAGTATTAATTTGCATGTATTACATACATGTGGGTGTCATTTTGCTTGTTTTTTACATGCACTACAGTTGGTTTACAAATATTGTTTTGGTATTATTGTACATTCTGTTGAGGTGAGTTAAAAATTCTTATTCCTTTCCATTCTAGAAGAGCGTTTGGTGTACTGTTCAGACGTTTTTTTTTTGGGGGGGGGGGTAGTAAGTGGGGTGGGCGTAGTTAGTGGGGGCTAGATAATGATTATCGATAACAACAGTTCAGGTGTTGAATGGGTTTTAAATGGGTATTTAAATATGACGGTGGTTATCTAGCACATTAGTGTTCGTTTAGGTTAAACTTATGTTCCTGAGCTGTTGTTGCAATCTAACATAAGAAGTATAACGGTTAGGATTGAAAAGCTAGTAATAGGTTATTATGGGTTGGGACTATTATTGTGTTGTTTATACTCATCTAAAAGTGATGGATGAAAAGACGGATTAAGTAACTCATCTGGTTATAGGTTATAACATTCCTCAGATTATAACTATATCATAACAGATGTATATAGAGGTGTGTTATTTATTGAAAGTGCTTTAAATCTACATCTCAAAATAGTTTTTTTCAAGAATTCCTAGTTGAAAAAAGTATTGAAGTGGTCGACCATACTCTTAATATACATCTAGGTAATAATGGTTTACAAAAAAGTTTAATATTAGATATAAATTTATAACTGAAGTTCAAGTGAAATAATGGAATAGTTTGAACAATTATAGTTTGAGGCAATTTGTTGTTGACGACATTTCAATAAAGACATTTGAACAAAGATGAGAAAAAGTGACTGTTAGATGATGTTAGTTTGCTGAGGATAGTTCTTTATATTCTTAAACTCATTGAACTCTTTGAGGAAGTCCTCGTTCTGTCCCAGTAGGCAGGCTAGTGCCTTGAATATAAAGTTAGGTGTCATATGTGGTATTGTAGCTTTAACTGCCTTCCGCACTTCTTGTTCTTGTTGTGTCGGACAACGACTTCCTAAATACTCGATAAATCTCTTTACAGGCTTTGCTGGAACGCTGCATTGTATATGCAAAGAACGATATTTTTCAGTCGGCTCTAACGTTTCTATGGGTACAACGATGGGTCGTTCGAGGTTTTCTATAGGTTGAAAAACATAATAATTTTTAATGGGGTCAAAAGTCCGGAGGGCGCCTTTCATGTATTCGGATTTAATGGTGTATGCATATTTAAGGAAATAAGGTAATGATAGTTGATCATTTATATATATGAAATTTGCATGTGGGAGGTTATCTTTTAAATATGTATATTATATTAAATTATGTACTAATTTTGTTTCATGTACCTTATAATTTTAACCTTGAACATCTTTAGGGGTCGGGTGTAAAAAGTTAAGACTTAATTGGAAAATTTTATCATTGTATATTTTGTATGCATGTACATCCTGGGAGGCTTTAGCGACTACATGATCGAGGGACGGGTTCCTAGGGAGAGTAAATTTATAATAATAGTTGTATAGAAATTCCTCGGTTAAGCTGTAAAACTAATTGAGCTGTGGATATTTCTGTTGATATATACCATCTCGACCCATATTGCATGTATTATTTTTAATGGTTTCTACATTCTCGCACGGTTCCTGTGGCATAAACTTTGGTAGTCTGTGTTGTAGTTTGAAGAATGAGTGAATATGTCGTGGAGCTTGTTTTTATAGGGTATATTCGCCCAATTTAGGAACGGTTGCAATGGGTCATGTTGTTCGTTATCCGGGTTTGCATAAAAACGGGGTCGTCATTCTGAAACAATACTGTGTCGCTGATATGTGTACGTGGCGACTGCTCAAATGTACTGAGATGAAAGACAGTTTTTGGGTTATTGCTTCTTGGGGTGACAGCGTGCGGGAATCTCAATTTGTTAGGTCGAGTGTTGGAAATTGCTCCACGTTGAACCTGGTTATAATGTTCAACGATCTGGTTTACTGGCTTTCCTAATCTATTATGAACTAGTGTTGTTTCGTTTAGGTTGAGATCTGTAGGTGTTTCCGGCATTGGTTCAGGCATGGGGGGGTTGTATACTATCGGTGGTGGAAATACTGGTATAGTTGCTGCGTATAAAGATTACTATTATACGGTTTAGTATAATAAATGTGTTGCATTGTAGACTGTATTATAGGTGTTGATTGGCATAGCGGTGTTGCATGCACTTGAATCAATTGGTAGGCTAAGTTTGCAATAAGTTTGTTATTCGGGTTGAATTGTACGTCCTGTTTAATTGCTCGTTTTGCTTTAGCTGCGTTATTCTTTCTTTTGTCTGACAACGATGTGTGTTTGACTAGTTTGTCAGCTGGGTTGTCAATATGTACCACGAGGTTCTTTGGTCGTGATGACTCAGGTGATTGCGGTTGTGAGGACTCAGGTGACTGAGGCATTCCATTTTACAGTAATTATGGTTAGTGTTGTTGATTACTATTTATTACCATTGAATGTAGCTCACGGCAAAGTGCTGTTATATGCCATTTTGAAGTTTTCGAATTGCATGCGAAGGTTAATTATTTTCGTATTTTTGGTGTGTAATGTGTAATTAGGTTGTGTTTTTATTTTGGTTAAATAATCTTGTGTAAGAGTATTTTTACTACGACGGTATATAGGTGCTTTGTCATGATTTGTAATTTATTATTATAAATCGAATAGTTGAACTTGGTTCAGGTGCATGTTTTGTCTTTATACGTGTCTTTACTCTTTGTCATGGATGAAATTATTACCAAATTTAACTAGTATTAATTTGCATGTATTACATACATGTGGGTGTCATTTTGCTTGTTTTTTACATGCACTACAGTTGGTTTACAAATATTGTTTTGGTATTATTGTACATTCTGTTGAGGTGAGTTAAAAATTCTTATTCCTTTCCATTCTAGAAGAGCGTTTGGTGTAATGTTCAGACGTTTTTTTTGGGGGGGGGGGGGTAGTAAGTGGGTTGGGGTTAGTTAGTGGGGCTGGATAATGTTCATCGATAACAACAGTTCAGGTGTTGAATGGGTGTAGAATGGGCATTTAAATATGACGGTGGTTATCTAGCACATTAGTATTCGTTCAGGTTTATCTTATGTTCTGAGCTGTTGATGCAATCTAACATAAGAAGTATAACGGTTGGGATTTAAAAGCTAGGAATAGGTTATTATGGGTTGGGACTATTATTGTGTTGTTTATACTCATCTAAAAGTGATGGATGAAAAGACGGATTAAGTAACTCATCTGGTAATAAGCTATAACATTCCTCAGATTATAACTAATTTATAACAAGTGTATATAGAAGTGTAATTTTTATTGAAAGTGTTTTAAATCTACATCTCAAAATAGTTTATTTCAAGAATTCCTAGTTGAAAAAAGTATTGAAGTGGTCGACCATACTTTTAATTTACATCTAGGTAATAATGGTTTACAAAAATGTTTAATATTAGATATAAATGTATAACTGAAGTTCAGGTGAAATAATGGAATAGTTTGAACAATTATAGTTTGAGGCAATTTGTTGTTGACGACATTTCAATAAAGACATTTGAACAAAGGTGAGAAAAAGTGACTGTTAGATGATGTTAGTTTGCTGAGGATAGTCCTTTATATTTTTAAACTCATTGAACTCTTTGAGGAAGTCCTCGATCTGTCCCAGTAGGCAGGCTAGTGCCTTGAATATAAGGTTAGGTGTCATATGTGGTATTGTAGCTTTAACTGCCTTCCGCACTTCTTGTTCTTGTTTTGTCGGACAACGACTTCCTAAACACTCGATAAACCTCTTTACTGGCTTTACTGGAGAGCTGCATTGTATATGCAAAGAACGAAATTTTTCAGTCGGCTCTAACGCTTCGATGGGTACAACGAGGGGTCGTTCGAGGTTTTCTATAGGTTGAAAAACATAATAATTTTTAATGGGGTCAAAAGTCCGGAGGGCGCATTTCATGTATTCGGATTTAATGGTGTATGCATATTTAAGGAAATAAGGTAATGATAGTTGATCATTTATATATATGAAATTTGCATGTGGGAGGTTATCTTTTAAATATGTATATTATATTAAATTATGTACTAATTTTGTTTCATGTACCTTATATTTTTTACCATGAACATATTTAGGGGTCGGGTGTAAAAAGTTAAGACTTAATTGGAAAATTTTATGATTGTATATTTTGTATGCATGTACATCCTGGGAGGCTTTAGCGACTACATGATCGAGGGACGGTTTCCTAGGGAGAGTAAATTTATAATTATAGTTGTATAGAAACTCCTCGGTTAAGCTGTAAAACTAATTGAGCTGTGGATATTTCTGTTGATATATAGCATCTCGACCCATATTGCGTGTATTATTGTTAATGGTTTCTACATTCTCGCACGGTTCCTGTGGCATAAACTTTGGTAGTCTGTGTTGTAGTTTGAAGAATGAGTGAATATGGATGTTGTGGAGCTTGTTTTTATAGGGTATATTCGCCCAATTTAGGAACGGTTGCAATGGGTCATGTTGTTCGTTATCCGGGTTTGCATAAAAACGGGGTCGTCATTCTGAAACAATACTGTGTCGCTGATATGTGTACGTGGCGACTGCTCAAATGTACTGAGATGAAAGACAGTTTTTGGGTTATTGCTTCTTGGGGTGACAGCGTGCGGGAATCTCAATTTGTTAGGTCGAGTGTTGGAAATTGCTCCACGTTGAACCTGGTTATAATGTTCAACGATCTGGTTTACTGGCTTTCCTAATCTATTATGAACTAGTGTTGTTTCGTTTAGGTTGAGATCTGTAGGTGTTTCCGGCATTGGTTCAGGCATGGGGGGGTTGTATACTATCGGTGGTGGAAATACTGGTATAGTTGCTGCGTATAAAGATTACTATTATACGGTTTAGTATAATAAATGTGTTGCATTGTAGACTGTATTATAGGTGTTGATTGGCATAGCGGTGTTGCATGCACTTGAATCAATTGGTAGGCTAAGTTTGCAATAGATTTGTTATTCGGGTTGAATTGCACGTCCTGGTTAATTGCTCGTTTTGCTTTAGCTGCATTAATCTTTCTTTTATCTGACAACGATGTGTGTTTGACTGGTTTGTCAGCTGGGTTGTCAATATGTACCACGAGGTTCTTTGGTCGTGATGACTCAGGTGATTGCGGTCGTGATGACTTAGTTGACTGAGGCTGTGAGGTCGTTTGCACACCGGTGTAATGGTGTGTGTTTCGACAATATTGTCCACAGGACTTGTCCCACCGGAGCTAATTTCTCCTTCCTCAGCAGTCTAACTGATTGAGGAATCAATTTGGAATTGGTTATCTGTCATCATCCTTAAACATATCGATTTGCAATCGGTGTTATAATATAACGTTTTATTACACTCTTTTCACTGTGAGACTGTGAGGTGACATCACTATTAGTGTCGGTTTGATTTATTTGAAATAAAATGTGCGTGGCAGGTATCTTGTTATAATACATGACAATACGATTTCTTTATTGTGAAGGGGGGTTACAGGCCTAATCATTGATGCATTGAATAGATTCTGTGTTTAACCCGAGGTATTGAATAGATGTATTGAATGCGTTTTAGCCAGAGGTGAATCTCTTAGATGAATGCAATCCATAAGAGTAATAAACATAATTATGGGATAGTTGGACGGATTTGAATGTTCCGTGTTGGATAGATTTATTAGTTAACGCGTGTTAACAGGCGAATGTCCAGTTAATCTTTAATTTCATGTGTATAGTTTACAGTAAGGTGTATATGTGTTATGATAGAGGTGTACACTGTAAACTTTTGTTTTGTAACACAGGGGTGTTCTATTCTATTATGGGAATATTATTTAGCACTATTGTGAAAGGTGTATTGTTAGTTAATATATTATTATTACATATCAGTAGATGTTGGTGTTAGTTATTAATTTAATGGATTTTGGTTATATGTTTTATTTATTAATAGTAGTAATAGTTATTAATGGCGAATAGTTAATCAAAGGTGACAGGACTTTTTAAAGGTGAAAGGATGAAAGAATGAAATGTAAAAAGATGAAAGTTTGGTATTCAAAGATAAAAGGATGATACAACGGCAGGTTGTTATATCAGAAATTTTACCTACAGATTTAACTGGTTAATTATTCTGGTGTAAAAGTAAAGACGTGTCCCGAAGTAGGGTTACCTTGCGAGCTTACTCCACTGAGGTCTTATGGTGTCTCAAAAATATTATATATCTTAAGGCTTACCTGACTCACTAAAGTTCTATATCTCTAGTCTGTTACTCTTCTATCTGAGCTTCAGTAGACGATGCACAGGCCCCAATGCTAAAGACTAACGTATATCTCAATACTACACAAGAGCGGAGAAGAGAGAGAGAAGTATACTTTAGTATTATATCAGGTCGGACTCTGATAGGAACCAACTAAAAGAGTGAAGGGAAACAGATAAACATTTAAGGGAAATTCTTTATTCCTTTTCAACCAATCAGAATTGAGTATTTAACACTTTATTTATTCTCATAAATAAAGTTTTTCTCAGTTTTAGATGTCAACCAATATTGACTCCATCTTTCCGGGTTGTTCAGTTTCTTTGAAAGTAGCCTGATGGATGTAGTAAGTCAATTTCTCTTTATTCTCTCTGAAAAATTTTCTTTTCTTTTTGTAGAATGTGTTGTGATTGTCGACTCGTCGATTTGTCAGTAGGTCGGTTCCCAGACACAGGTTGCCCACAAAGCAAGGATTGAACATCATCAACCACAAAAGTATCTATACCATTACCACTTCCAGTGGCCAAGGATCCTTTTGGGTTAATCCTGGTGTTGATGTCGAAGGCGCTCCTGATGTCCGGTGACTTACCTGACTTACCTGATTGATATATATTAGTTGTTAGTTGTTCTCAGGTTTTTGTTTTGTATACGTCGTATCCCTTCCGGTTGGAAAGAAAAACTACAGTTTTAAAGTTATGCCATTCGATGGAATAATCGAGGGTAAGTGGCATGGATTTTTTGGCCGTGTTAATGTTGTTATTGACGCTGATCATGTATTAGATTGTTATGATCCATGAGTCATGCACATGCATTGTTCCAATTGCCTAGTTCCAATTAACGGTTATTTCATACTTCTACTTGTAAACCTTGTTAGTTGTTCCGATGTATTTGTAAAATTTAGTGAAACAAGCGACGAATAGTCATTGAGAATATGAGAGGGGTATGTTAACGAATATGAAATGGGATGATGTATATCACAAGAAAGGGATACAACAAGAAACTGACAGTACTAGAAATGTACACACAGAATTGGTATCACAAATGTTTTTACAATATCTCGGTCTGGTCGGGATGGTTCGGATGGTTCTTGTAGTGTTTATATTTATTTACAAAATGGTCATCTTCTGACAACAAATCAGCGAGGATGTCCGTAAGGGTGTCTATACAGATTTCTGTGATCGATGCTTTAACTGCTTTACGGTTTTCTTTTTCGAGATCGGTGGTTGATCGTGAAGCGTGGTATTGCGCTCGGTTGAGTACTGCTTTGTTAGTAATACTCCCCTCTAAGTGGAAAGTGTGATATTCCTCACACGGTTGGATTGCTTCTAGTAGTACTATTAAAGGTCTTTCCGGTGCATAAATTGGTTGAAATATGCAGTAGTTTTTAATCGGGTCGAAATTGCGTAATGTCACTGTCATAATTTCAGGTTAAAGCTTATATCCGTAGTTAGGGAAATACGGTGATGTTAACTGGTCATTAATATGTATATAACTCTTTTGGGTGTAGTCGTTCTGGTCCCTGAAGAAAGTGTAATATATGAGGTTGTGTATAAGTTTTGTTTAGTGTACTATGTAGTTATTGTTCTGTACGTCCTTCGGTGTTGGATGCAGAAAGTTAAAACTCAGTTGAAACAGTTAAAAATTTAAGGGAAATTATTTATTCCTTTTCAACCAATCAGAATTGAGTATTTAAGACTTTATTTATTTTCGTAGTTAAAGTCTATCTCAGTTTTGATGTCAATCAATATTGACTCCATCTTTCCGGGTTGTTGGTTTTGAAAAAAAGCCTGATGGATGCAGTCAGTCAATTTCTCTTCATTCTCTCTGAAATATTTTCAGTTCTTTTTGTAGAATGTGTTGTGCTTGTCGACTCGTCGATTTGTCAGTAGGTCAATTCCCAGACACAGGTTGCCCACAAAGCAAGGATTGAACATCAACAACCACAAAAGTATCTATTCCATTACCACTTCCAGTGGCCAAAGAGCCTTTCGGGTTAATCCTGGTGTTGATGTTGAAGGCGCTCCTGATGTCCGGTGACTTACCTGACTTACCTGATTGATATATGTTAGTTGTTAGTTGTTCTTAGGTTTATGTTCTTTATACATCGTATCCCTTCCGGTTGGAAAGGAAAACTACAGTTTCAAATTATGTCATTCGATGGAAGAATGGAGGGTAAGTGGCATGAATTTTTTGGCCATGTTAATGTTGTTATTGACGCTGATCATGTATTAGATTATGTTATGATCCATGAGTCATGCACATGCATTGCTCCAATTGCCTAGTTCCGATTAACGGTTAATTCATACTTCTACATGTAAACTGTGTTCGTTGTTCCGATGTATTTTTTAAAATTTAGTGAAACAAGCGACGAATCTGTAAAGTTTGTTAAGGCGCTTTATTTTTTAAAACTACGCTTAACACTACCCAAAGCTTTACCATCTTCCAAATAATTCTTTCTTGACGTTTACTTAAACGTCTTTTGAGTTTGTTAGTTGATACCGTTAAAGCTTGTCGTGTTTCTAAAGGTTATCACATATATACAGTTGTCCTTAGGTGATGGTAGTTTGTGGTATTACATATATTTATGAAACAGTATGCAAGAGGTATTCAACGCTCATACAACAAAGAAATAGTATTTATTATTCACGGGTGTTTATGTCTTAAACTGACGTGGTGTATTGTAAACAGATGTTTTGTTATGCAAAATTGTTTAACAAAGAGGGATGTATACCGGTGAGATATACCAGTTAGAAGTAACCTGTGAATTCAAAAAGTGAATTTCGAGAATAAAAATTTCGAATTGATGTTATGATTAATGTCACAGAATGTTAAGCTATATCACTTTTCGAATGGATTTTAAATAGATTATGTTGTAAAGTAGTTATTAAACATATTTATGTGTCTTTTTTTTCGAGGTTTGTTGTTAGAAACGGTATATCGTTTCTTAATTCTGGTCTATTTGTCATGTTATGACTCTTTTCCTTACGTGAGTATCCTGTATGTGTATTTTTCTGTACATGTTATGGGTATAACGTGTTATACAACTGATACATTGGTTATATACTTGATTATACACGGTGTAGTGTGTATGTTTGTTTTATCTTACAATGGTTAATGCCTATTCGACAAAATATTTGTTACGATAGACAGGCGGTTGCTGTTAAATTTGTTTATGAGTTCTTTTTGCTCATTCTAAAGTCTGTCAGGTACTTTTTTACGTTTTTCTATTTTTTATTTACAAAAATGTTAATGACTACATGTATCTAAGTCAGTAAAATCTTTGCATATATGTACATGTACAGTAAGAGGATAAGTTGCTAGGAAAAAGAAAACGGAAAAATCTTATTTATCATTAATTTTAAAGGAGTAGAAATATTCATAATTTAGCTGAGAGGGATTGCTGAATATTGGCTACAGCTGAATATTGAATACCAAATGATGAATGGTGATTATAGTGGGATACCAAATGGGTGAATACTGAATACAATTTAAATGCTGAACTACTGTATTAATCAATGGCTGGGAAATCATATCTAAAGTAGTATCTAGTACCATCGAGAGCTTAGCAGAGGAATTTAAATTACGAGTGTTGATGAATAGGAATTGAGAATCTTAACTCAATATGAATTGAGTTAATTAGTATGAGGGGCATGTTAACGAATTTGAAATGGGATGATGCATATCACAAGAAAGGGACACAACAAGAAATTGACAGTACTAGAAATGTACACACAGAATTGGTATCACAAATGTTTTTACAAAATCTTCGTCTGGTCGGGATGGTTCGGACGGTTCTTGTAGTGTTTATATTCTTTTACAAAATAGTCATCTAAGACGTGTTCCGAGCTTACCTTTATTAGGCTACTTCCAGAACTGTCTTATGGTTGTCTCAAGAATAAGGTGTACTCTTAAGGCTTACCTGACTAACTAAAGTTCTATATCTCTAGTCTGCTACTCTTCTATCTGAGCTTCAGTAGACAGTGCACGGGCCCCAATGCTAAAGTCTAACGTATATCTCAATACAAAACAAGAGCCGAGTAGAGAGAGAGAAATATACTTTATTATTATATCAGGTGGTTAACTGGTACTGACTAAATAAAAGACTAAATACATTTACATTTACACTGTGTTTAAGTTGTAAATGTTGTTATTCCTGTCAGTTCTGCGCTTATTTCAAGTTGTTATTTATTTACAAAATTGCATATAACTAACTATGGAAAGACCTCTGCATATATACATATATATTATATAAATTAGGTTAGGGTTTATAGGAAAATTAAAAAATTATTTTTTTCATTTTAAAGTTTATTGAGTAGAAAAGATATATAACATTTGGTACAATTGTTTGTGTAATTAAATGGTTGTGCAAATATGAAGTACAATTCCAAATTACTCGATGTGAGCATATTTATTTAGGTAAAAACTCAACTATAAGGGTTTACATAGTATTTGAGTATAAATTATTGATCTGATATAAATACATTTATCAGAAAGGGGTGAATTTTTGGGTTTCAGAAAACATAAATAAATATATGCACTGATTTAATTTCATAGTTATTTTTGTTACTTGTCGAGATTATCAGGAGTTGTCACTTGTTACTGTGACAGCATTATCATAACTTCTCCGTTTGTTTCGGATAGTTCGTTCGTTCTTTATAATGTCGGTATTCCTTTACGAAATTGTCGTCTTTTGACAGAAAATATGCAAGTAAATTCGTTAGATCTTTTAATGGAATATCTGTAATTGATGCTTTCACTGTATTGCATAGTTCGTGCTCAAGTTCTGTTTTCGTGCGCTCATTATTGAAGTTTATCCTATTTGTGAAAGCGCGGTTCCTTACGCTTCCTTCGAGGTGATACACGTGGTATTCCTCGCAAGGTTCCAAAGCTTCTAGCGGTACCATGAGTGGTCGTTCCGGGGAATCCTTTGGTTGGAATATATAGTAGTTCTTGATTGGGTCAAAGTTTCGAAGTGTGCCCAATGTATATTCCCATTTCAAACGATATCCGTAATTAAGGAAATAGGGCGACGTCAGTTGGTCGTTTATGTGAATGTAACTTTTTGATGTGTTATGGCTTTTGTCACGTAGAAATGTATAATATATAAGGTTGTGAATTAATTTAGTTTCATGCACTCTGTAGTTATTGTTTTGTACATCTTTCGGAGTAGGATGCAGAAAATTGAAACTCAGTTGAAATATCTGATGATCGTAGATACTGTACGCAGATAAGTCTTCAGGTGCCTTAGCTATAAGTTGGTCGAAGAGACATGTTATTGGGATCTTAAACTCATAGTCATAATCATATAAAATTCTCTCGGTGAGACTGTAAAACTGTTTAAGTATTGGGTACATAGACTGGTGGAGTTTGTCTCTCCCATGTTTTTTGTGCTTCGTTTGACTGTATTAGTGTTTTCTGGTGGCAGGGGTGGGAAGTACTCTGACACACGATCATTAAGGTTATGAAGAGGTGCCATAAAAAAGTTATATTCGCGTGAATCGAATGGCATATTTGCCCAGCTTCTGTATGATAACAATGGGTTGTAATTACTATTGTGTGGGCTATTTAAAGTTCTAGGATCCTTGTCCTGAAACCAAATTGTTTCCATGGCGGTTGTTGTGGGTGTCTGTTCATTTGTTGATTGGTGAAAAAATGATTTCGTGTTTGCTGATCTCGGTGTTACCGCGTATGGAAATCTTAAATTGTTTGGCCTACGATTAGTTGTAAACAATTGTTGTTGATTATAACTTTGTGTTCGTGGTTGTTCTGTAATATAATCAGAGGGTGGTGGCGGTCGCACTGGTGGGGGGTAGTTTTGGAGTGGGGGTGATGTATATGATTCCGTCGTCGAACTGTTCTGAGTTTGAACTAATCTGTTATGTTCATAGCTATGAATGTTGGTACTTGTTCCTTTGTCATTAGTGATTTTGTTAGTGTTAAAGGATTGCAAGTTCCGTCTGTTATCAAATCTATTCTTAAGTTTACGTGCAATGTCTTTTGGAGTTTGAGAAATCTTTGGAGTATTGTTTAAGTGTACTCTCATTGTAGTGACTGTTTCAGGGATATTCTCCATTTGATCGTCTGTTTGCGTCCCACAGTCCGACGCGTTGTCTCTTATAGTGCCAGGGCTCGATCTCCCTGATCCGGGACTCAATTCTCCATCTTCAACTTCGTAGCTGAATGGGGAATCTGATTTGTATGGCGATTCATATTCCATGCCTGTTGCCATTGTGCTAAAACTCACAGATTATTACTATTGGAATACTACATGGTTTCAAAATGTTATGATTACTGTTATAGGAACTGTTTATCGTTTAGTATGTTAAAAACTCACTCGTTATTGGTTACTTTGTTATATGTTAAAAATATATTGTCATTTTTACTTTAGATTTCTTGTGGTTTGTGATAAATATACAATTTTATGAATATGCAATTTTGATGAGTTGATGGTTGTGGAGAGAGAGTATACTGTTAGATGTTCTTTAGTGGACATATTATTTTAAATTTCGTATGTATCAGCCGAATGAGTGTCAAAGTATGTGACTTCATTTGTATGTGGCTGATCATTTTGGAGTACATCTAAACTGTGACTGCGATTATGCATTTTGTTAGCCGTTAATTTTAGTTGTTCAAAATCAATCGGTGGAGGGTTTTGTCTATCTAGTAGTTTTGATGTAGGTATTAAGTGTCTGTGTTCGTTAATTGTTGAAGGGTTTGGGATTTCATATGGTTTAGGTTGCTGAAGTGGTATAGGTGTTTCATATGGGTGGTTGTGGAATAAACTATTATGTTGTTCAACTTTTGGTGCACTAGGGACAGGTGCTGGTAAATTGTTTCCGATGCATTGGTATGCCGGGGGTGGTGTGATTAGTTGTGGTAATATTGATGGTAGTTTATTCTCTTTGATTGTTTCTAACGGTTCTAGTTTAAATGGTTCTGGTTTATATTTCCTTTCTGGTAATGGTGGTTTTTGTATCTTTTTTGTTGGTTCTAAAGTTCGTAATTGTAATCCGCTTTCTGTTCTACGGATTGTTGTGTTATAATGTTTATAATTTGTGTCAACGTAGATTTCTGTTGGTATTTCATTATTGTTATGGTTTGACATTGTTACTTCTGCTGAATGTCTACGAAAGGTGGGTTTACTCTTTCTTGTTTTGTTTAAGTTTCCATAATGGGAATTGTTATTGTCACTGTCGTTCTGTGTATTTTCTTCTTGTATCTGTGCCACTAGTTGTGTAAGTATTTGTGAAAATATTCCAAATATTCCGGTTAGTAGTATTTTTGTTATACTTGCTTGTTTTCCGATTGCTTTGTGAATGGCAAAAGCGTTATAGAATTTAATAATAAGATTTGTTATGAATAATATCATACTAATCATAGCATAAATAATAGCCATTTTCTCTAATATGTACCATGGCCAACCAAAGATGGTTAGAATTTGGTCTTTTAGCCATGCGCCGTCAAAAATTTCTTTCCAGTTTACGCTGGGTTGGTCAATCTGAAAGTTGTATCCGTTGATATTTAAATCTCGTAGCCATTTTAGTGATTGTTTGTAATTTTTATATGTTTGTAATAAACCTAATTGTTCGAGCTCTAAGAGTTTTAGTGCATTTCCTGATTGTGCGTCTTGTAATGGTTTTTCACGGTCTCTCATGTATTCGCGTAATAAATCTCTTTTTCGTTCTTGCACTAATTGTTCTTTACTTTAGCATTGTTTCAACTTTGACTGGATACGGTGTTAATCTATATCGTGATGCTCCTTCCGTATCTATAGATATGAGTTGATCAAAATTACTATGTGAACATGGTACCTTTTTTGCCCAAAGATATGTTTGGCGTGTGAGTTGATGTACATACTGTACTCTGTTTTTGTATAGGATTGGTATTTTATCATAGCATTCGCGTGTTTGTGGTACGTATAGTGGTGATGATTTCTTTGCACATTTGTACATTTTCATAACGTTTACTCCTTCTTGTTTTACAAAGATCGATCTGTCTCCTGTAAGGATGTATCCTAGAAGTGGTGTGTTCTTCTGTACTTGTGTTAGTGTTAACTGTCGTAGATTTCTGGTTTGTTCGCAAATTTGTGAATAGAATTCTATTGCTTGTAAACTGATTCTAGAGTATATGTTACTCATATATAAGTCCATTTTCATATTTAGGTGCGTGTTTTCGTTAACAAAACCGTAATAAAATTGGTTGTTATCTTCATCTTCATAGCGTGTAAGTGTTGAGGTGATTTCTTTTGGTGTTATTTTAATGAATTTTTCATCATCAAATTTATTTTTCTTTCTTGTTACTTTCTGTCCTGTATGCATATCAAAGCCATATTCATATATTATGTAAATATCATCATATTCTGTTTTATGTAAGGGTTGTATTGATCCGCATTCGTGTTCAACTATTGGATATGTTTCAAATCGTGTTGCTATTGAGGCTGTTTTGTTTAGTGTTATTTTTTCTTGTATATCTGGTTTTTGTACTGTTGTCCATTCAGCGTTTGTTTCTATCCAATATCGGTCTTGGTACTTAACCATGAATGCATCAAATCTGATCAGTTCAAATAATTGACAATGTGTTTGTGGTTCCCAAACTATGGTTGCTTTTGTAAAAGGTGTCGGTTGGCATTCTCCTTTGCGGAGATCGCATGGTAGTTTTGTTCCCATGTACGAAATTTTTTCCGTATCAAGGTTTAGTATGAGTGATACTTCTTTGATTTCTAATGTCCAATCTAATATGTCTATTCTGTTTTGTTTTCTTACTCCGGTTAAACAATTTGATTGTGCGTTTTTTATTGCGGATGGTATCCATGCTGGGTTTGTGTAGTCATATACTATTTTGCCATATGGTGGTACCATAGGGGTATCTAAATGAAAATGTATTCTGCCTTGGAGGTCTTTAATTCTCTTTTGTAATGGTGGGTTGGCTATGTAATTGAATGATATGTTGTATCTTGTGGGTCTATATTCTGTGTTTTTCAATAAATTAAGCCTGGCGAGTTCGTTACGAACTTCGTCCGGGTCTAATATTTTTGTTCTTTGTGCGTCTGATACATAATAGCTAGGTCTGTTTGCTCTAATGTAGTTGGTGTGTTGTGAACACCATTCTACTCGTTCTTTAATCGTTCCTGCAACTGCGTATGCTTTAATCTCTACTGCTTGTGCTTTTGATAACAGTTGAACTTCTGTTTTTGTCATATATAAATCTAGTGGTTTAAATTTACATGTACTAATTTTGTTTAGTTCGTAGTATTTTACGTTCGTAATTTCCTCTGCGTCGCAATCGTAATGTTCAATAAAAATATCTTGAGGTCCGATTGCTGAGCCATTTATGTTTTGTCCTGTTAATTCTATGAAATCTTCTTTTGTTTTACGTTTTTCTCTTTTATTGTTTAATTGGAATTTTTCTAGAATACTGTTTGTGAGATGTTCTCTATAGAAATTCCAGTTTCTTGTCCATTTATCAATAGCTATGTTCCACATTTCTTCATAGTCTGAACTGTTTTTAAAATTCTCTAATGCTGTGTTGTTATAAAGGTCTTTGACTGAATTCGGGTCCAGTGTTAGTTCTGTTTGATTGTCAGATACGTTATTCATGAGTTTGTTGAAGTTTTTGCGTTCCATTGTATTTGGTGTATGTATTTTTATTTTGTTTTTATTTTTTATTTTATTGATATGTTTCTCCATTCTTTCGTTGATGCGGTCTTTAATATGTTCTTTTAGTTTGTTTTGTATCTTATAGTGTGATTGTGTTTGTGTATCTATTTTCATGTAAGTAAATATTATTATTATTATTAATATTAGTATTATGGAATTTAATTGAAGCGGTATGTGTACGATAATCCTGTATGAGGATTGTAAAATGTTGCAAAACCTAAAGTTTGTTTAGTATATATGTCAAACTTATAAACAAAGTCAATACAAATAAACGGTGCTGGTGTCGTTTTTGTTACTATAGATGGTGTTGTTGCATGAAATGGATGATTGAATATCGTATCGTATTTAATCGTTGTATTAAATTTTAGTTCTAGAGATGGTGTTGCTAGAACTTCAAGTGCTGAATTTCGTTGGCGATAAGTTAGGTTTAAGGTATTTGTAAGTCTACTTCTTGACCAATTTGTGAGAGTATCTGCAAGATTAGTTGGTCCGTATAACGGTGGAGGTGGATTCCAGGTCTTATGATCTAATGGAAAAAGATATGTATGATCATTAGTTCTACTTAAAGTAGGGGGGTTTGGATTTAGTACTGGTGTTGCTCTAGTTCTACCGGGGTGACTTGATGCTAATCTTAATTCGGGTATAAATGATGCTGGTGAGAGTATTGTATTTCGTGGTGGTTGTAGAGAGTTTGTTACTTCTACTCGTGGTACGCTGACTGAGGTGTTCGAGGAGGAAGATTGTTGTGATCTATTTGGTGTAGTGTTCGTACTTATCGTATTTTGCGGTGAAGTTGCTGACCAAACTGAACTATGTGGTGAGTGTATTGGTTGTACACGAAAATTGTCTTGTACGAAATTGAAATCTTGTCTTTGTTGAAATGTAGGTGGTAGAAATGGATTTGCTCTTAATTCAGATGATGTAGGTGTTGGGATAGTTTTAGCACTTGAATGATCGCTAGGTGAACTGATATTAAAATTATGTAGTGTTGATGTTCGGGTTGGTGTTCCGGTTGGTGTTCCGGTTCGACTTGGTGGTTCTGATTGTCCGGCTTCTATGGGTCTTATTATATTTGATTCAATATCAGTAGAGTCGTATGAGACTAATGTAGAATCTTGTGTAGGAAATGAGAGTAATGCTCTACGTCTGCCTCTTAATAGGTGTCTAGTTTCTGTTCTCTCACGCCATACTGTATACGGGTTTTCGTTTCTAGGATCTGTATCGTCTATCTCAGGCGATGTTGGTATATTTGTTAGATCTGTTACTTCGTTATGATGTGGTTGTTCTTGAGTATTGTTACGGTTACTATTATTATTTGATGACGCAATTTTTGCTGATTTTTATTGATTTAAGCTCCGGAACCAGGTCCGTGTGGTGGGATTTGCATATATGGTGGTGTTAATATCAGTACTGGTATTAGTTCTTGTTGTGGTTGGTGTGTTTGTGCTCCTATATTCGATATCCAAATTTCGTTATGTTGTAATCTTAAGTTTAGTTGGTATATTACAATGTTTCCGTAAAATGGTGATTCTGCAGGAAATCCAATTTGTAGATGTAACGTGTGATATATAAATTCTTCTATATCTGGGTTTGTATCAATTTTTATGGATTTATAAAGGTTTCTATTAAACTTAAGCACATGCGTACTAGGAAATAGATAACTATAGCAATTTTAATAAATTTAAATATTTCCAGTTCTACAATATCTATGTTTGTTTTACATATGTGGTATATATCAGGATGTATTTCGTGCAATGAATTATTGTACTGGTGGGCTTGCATATACTACTCTGCGATTTCTAATTACTTCATGTATTGTGACAATCGCCAGATACGTGGATATTACTACAATGCAAGGTACCAAGAAGATAGTGAGATAATATTATCTTGTTTAATATTAAGTAGAGTGTTACTAATGTTTCCGAGAAATCAATTGTTGAAACTTATAAACGAGTGTTGGTATTTGGAAAAGACTTTTCAATGCTGCACTGGAAAATGACAGTTATTTTCTTGTGTAACTGACACTTAACGGTGTCGCACTAATTGTATGAATTGTAAATTCACTGGTACACTACAATAACGATAATCGGTATCATATTATTTGTTAAGCTTTTAGTTTATCGTCTACCAGTTCAATAGCGTCTTTTTTACAAACAACTATGAAAACTGTGTTTAGTTTGTTAATGTTTTTCTCCCAAAAAAAGTTTTACTTCTTGTCCGGTTTCTGTTATTCCTTCAATTATGAATAAATAGTCTCTAGTTGAAACTTTACAATCAGTTGTTGTGATACTGTCGTTGTCAAAATGTATATGACTATTTAAAGAAAATTTGAGCTGAGTAAAATTGTCTCTTTGTACTTTTATTTATATACAAAGCTGGTTTTTGTTTAGAGAGTGCATAAACTCTGATGCTGCTAACATTGGTGGTTTTTCATCCCAGTGATATGTATAGTGGTGTATTAACCGCTCTGAAATGAAATTAAAGTAATTCAGTTTACCTGTGAGGTTGCGTTGTTGTGCAATTGAGTGTTGTAGATAAACTTGTATTCTGAAAGATGAATATTGAAAAATAGTTTATCTTCTTTTTCAAGTTTGGTATTACAGAAACAAGGAAAGAATTTTGTTGAAATAGAAAAATTTTTTGAATGATTGAAAATAGAAAATTTTTGAAAGTTGAGAAAATTTTTGAAATTTGGATATACAATTTCTGTTTTTCAGCTTATCTGAAATTTTTCACAATTTTTTCAAATTTTTTAAGTCAGTTTTGCAGTTGTGGATTGTACGAGGCAAAATCAGAATTGTGATTTTTACTTTCTCGTTTCTGGTTCTCTACAATGTTTCTGACATTTACATATCTTCCGTTTTTTATATTTTGGTTGTTAAGTTGTCAATTTTAATAATTACCAGGACTAATTAGAATGTTAGTTTCCGATTTCTCGAATCGGATTCACTTCTGAAATTCTCCAGATCTTTTTGTTCTCAAGATGTTGTTAATTCTTTGTAATTGGTGTATTGGTATGAAGTTTATTATATTTGATGGTAGTTGGCGTGTTACCATCATGGTATGTTATGGTAATTAGTCTGATGTTGGTGCCGACTTTGTCGTTGGCTTTTGTTTTGAAGTAGCTTCTTTTGATCACTGGTATGGTTCGTGGCGTCAGTTTGTACCAAGAGATTTGGTGCAAAAATGACTAGTTACTGAAAAGTTATTAGTGGTAATTGGATATGTAGTTGCAATCCTCTTCAATTTTGCAACTTTGCAATGTGAATTGGTAGTTGGTACTAATGGTACAAAATGCTTTGTTTAAGAAGGATTGACGTAATTGAAATGTTCTTTCAACTACTAATGGTCTTGGTAAGACCAATCTTTTTGTAATCATCATCTGTCTATGGTGTTGGTAAATGTTTATTGGTCTGACATTTCACTTTTTGTTACTAATTGCGTTTGCAAAGAGACAGTGTGTCTCAGTGAATTGTTTAATTTTCTTGTCATCTTCTTATGTATGTTGTCAATTTTTAAGTTTTCTTTCATTAATGATGTCTTTTATTTATGATGTCTTTGTTAGATTTTAGTGATTATCACTAATGAGTTATAGTTTCAGTTATCTCTAATTAGGTGGACTAATGATGTGTATGACGTTAGTTGAATGACGTTAGTTGATAACGTCCGCTTTTCACTAGCGTCCGTATTTTCACTAATGAGATGTATGACGTCCGTATTTGGTATGACGTGTGTATGTATGACGTATTCTGTTCTGTGCAAAAAGGTGCACTGCGGGTTGACCGTTCATAGTATCGGAGGTCTAATTAGCCGAATGATTATATTTTAGTTCAAGTTTCATTTGGCCGAATGTCAGATAGCCGAGTGTGTAATTATGGATGTAGGTTGTGTATATTAGGATTGTGAATGGGTGTATTATCCACTTATGAGGATATATGTATTCAAAGATAACGTGTATGACGGTTAATGTGTATTTTAGATCCTGATGTTGGAGATTACTGGATGGGTGGTTGGATATTACTGGATTTCTGGATTAATGTTATTACGTGTTATTACGAGGATTGTTATTACATTACATTCTGTTATTCTCGTTACATGACATCGAATTACATTGTTATTCTCATTATACTCTGAACAGAAGTTTTTTTTTGTTCAGGTGAACATATTCGTTTATTCGATACGTTACTCTATTTTTAGATGTGTTTCCTTTTATTAGTCCGTACTCGTTATTTTTAGATTCCGTTTCTGTTACTAGTTTTTACCATTTGTCTTGTTATTAATTATTTGTTGCTATTTTTTACTCTTTTCCTATCGTTGTTGTTTGTTATTTCTAATCTCTCCTTTTTTATATTTATTAATGTGTGTGGATGTCGACTTCTTCAAAATATCTATTCCATTCCGTGAGGTGGATAGATCCTCGGTCCTGTGGATAGCTGATTTGCTCTTTGATTACTTGTTAATTGAATATTTGTCTTTTGTTTGATTGTTTACTGTTAATATCAATTATCTCGAAACGTCTATTCCAGTTCTAAGCTTGTGAACATCAAATAAAATATACCATTTGTGTGTTGAATTTTGTGTTTTTGAATATTTGATTATTACCTTTTTGACAATCATAGTTGAGGTTTCAAGGGCTACTATCAAAACCGATTTGTGTTAGAATATCCTGTATGGATATGTTTTATTTGTTATTTGTTGTTTGAATCTTTGTTATTTGTTTCTGTTGATGACAATGGTTATCAACGAAAATGGTTATCGATGGCAATAGTGGCTGTGTGTCTGGGTGAATGTTTGCTAACTGATGGTTTGTCAGAGGATGTATTTCAGAAGATGTCAGATAATGTACGTGTAAACTTCCAGTGTTATAAAACAGTTTGATCGCCTTTATGTTTTTATATTTTGTTAATTTAGATGAAGTATTCACTAAAAGGTGTTAGAATATTTGGTAATGATTGTTCCCAAAGATATTTGTAAAATTCATGAAATTTGAATATCGGGGTTTATAACTTGTCTGAAAATTATGATTATGTATATATATATATATATATATATATATATATATATATATATATATATATATCTCGGGGTATAATCTGTGCTATAGTTGGTTAGTGGTTAGGTGGTTAATAGCACCTTTTAGTACTATTTGTTTTTAACTCATTTCATGTCTTTTTGTAGTATGTTCTGTATTAATTTAGATATATTCATCGTTTTGTTTCTAATATTTTTAATTCTGCACACAAGGTTCGGGTTAGGTATGTGTGCCCGTAAACATAGTGAATGTACATAGGGATGTATATCGGAGTGTACACAGTGATAGATTTATTGTTGTAATGGGGTAGATTTTTCGTAGTTCATAGAGGGTATTCCGAATACTCTACGAGGATAATTTTTGAAAATTGATTATATTAGATAGTATTGGAGCATGAAACGGTTACGAAATTTATCTAGTAGTTTTATTAATGGTAGCTGTATGCACGATTTATCATAAAATGACTTTTGGTATAGTCTATCAAATGAAATGAATATTTTATAATGTTAGAGATTCACGAGTATGCGTGTAATATGATATTTACTAGTGGTGATAGTATTAGAGTGCGAGTATAAAAGTTGAGACTCCAGTCTATAGTGAGTTAATTTACTGTCCGTCTGTGTGTGAATCCGTTATTGTTGGCCGTTATAAATACATTGAATAGCGTTGTATTAATATGGGTTATTTATTTTAGTACGGATTATTAATTTGTCAGTGTGAAATTGATTATTATTATTATTATTATTAGTAGTTAATTATTATTATTATTATGGATTATATTTCTTTTCGTTTAGTGTGTTAATAATATTTTCCTCTTACGAAGATTGTAACTATGAGTCTGTTGCGTGTCATTTTGTGCTATATGTTTTTTATGTGATGTTTGTATAGTAGGTTGTTTTAATATTGGAATTTCGTTCGTAAGTAAATAGTTTTGTAATTCTAGTTTAATATGTTCTTCTTTTGGATAGTATGGTACGATATGATTTCTGTGTATTGTTATATATTCTTTATTGTTATTTTTCAATATGTATGTTTTTTCTGTAGGTTTATCTATGATAAGATATGGTCCTGTTTTTAGTGGTAGTAATTTATTAGATACGCCGTCAATTTGTTGATGATTAGTTACTAATACAAAAGTATTTTTCTCAAGTGGTTGAGCTGTGCGAAATCGTAGATTCATCTCATCTGTCAACTTTTTGCGGTTTTGAAGTATTTTTGTAATTGTACGATATGTATCATTGTAGTGTTTTTCTTTATCAAGGAACCATTTAGCAAATGTTCATTTTTGTAACTTTGCTATTTTTGGATGGCTGAATTGTTTTTCCAAATGAGTATGTGCTGGTTGTGTGTTGCATGCACTTTTTTCCGTTGGGTTGCAATTTCCTATTTCGTCTGTTGTTGTTCCAAGTTTTGTTTTTGTTGGTTTTCTTGGCTTTTGGTTAAAAACGACTTCATATGGTGACATACCTAATCGTGTTTGGTATTGAGTATTGTATGCATATGGAAAGAACTTTGCTTTTCGTGACCAATTGTGATGTTTCTCGTCTAATAATGTTCTGATAAATTGTCCGATTATTCTGTTTGTCCCTTCTACTAATCCGTTTGTCCAGGTTGCATATGTTGTACTTGGTTTAAACTTGATTTCAAAATAGTTACATAAATGTGTTAATTCTGTATTAATGTATTCTGATCCGTTATCGGAACGAATTTCTTCTGGTAATCCAAATTTCATAAACCAATGTTCAAATAATGCCGTAAATGCATAATGTGCATTATTTTTGGGTGCACACATAATTGTTACATAGTGTGAAAATGCATCTACTATTACAAAGATAAAATTTTTCCCTTCGGATGATGGGTGGATGGGTCCTTTTGTATCTATCATTATCATTTCATTAAAATATGATTTTGTTGGTGCTAATTGTTCTTTTTTACATTTCGTTTTTGTGTTTGCAAATACTTTATTTGTTTGGCATTGTATGCAATCTGCTATTAGGATTTTTATCCAGGTTGTTAAATTTGGAAAATAATATTTCTCCATTATGTTCCTTTTTGTTTTTTCAAGTCCTGTATGACCAACTGTGTCTGTGCAATGGTTTTCATAAAAAACACATAGTAGTAGTGTTAACGGTAAGCATATTCTTTGTATTGTGCTTTTGTGAATTCTAATAATGATTTTAATTATTCCAGTTTTTTCGTCAATTACGATTGATTTAAACTTTCTATAGTATGCGAAAAGTCCTTTGTTTCCGCGTATGTCCATTGTTACTGAATGTGGTTTATTGTTATGTTTTTTCCACATTTTTACTTTGTGAAGTACTGGGTCTATTATTTGCGTTTCTCTAATGAGGTCTTCTGTGATTTTCGTTTTTTCATCATAGAAAACGTCTGTTATTTTTGCGTTATCGTAGTTATGTTCTTGTTTAACAGTGTTAATTAGTCTAAGGTAGTCATCGTCATGGTGAACAGTGTATGGACCTTTTTGGTTTTTCTCAATAATCAAATAGCCTTTTTCTACAATTGGTGACTGCCAATTTTTTGTTTTCGGTTTGTATTTAGGTATTAAGTTCGTTTTTGTCTCTGTGTTATACTTTTCGTATGAAATTGGGTGATATTCATTCTTATCAATGTTGATTTCAAAATAGTTATTGTGTATGTTAGCTAAAACTGGATAGTGTGTTTTTTCTTTATTGTCTTCATCTGTGTTATTACATATGCTGTATTTACATTCTAGGTTATTTGCAAATGGTGTTTTTGCGAAAAAGAATTTTATGTTTTCCGGTATTTCTACTGTAATATCTCGTGTTTTAGTAAAACGTTCTTCATCTATTGTTCTGCTAAGAAGATCGGGTAGTGCTAGGTTTTTCCCTTCTGTCCAAATAATGTGTAAATTTGGAAATTTCATTAGTATAAGTTGAAATCTGTAAACTCTGTGATTCGGTTTATTCTTTCGCGTAAATGGATAGATTATTGGTTTGTGGTCTGTAAATAGAATAATTGGATGATTTGAACCTGTTAGTAGGAATTCATATTCCGTTAGGGCGAGTATGATCGCTGAGCATTCTCTAATTAATGTAGATAATCGCATTTCAATTGGTGTGAAAAGTCTAGAGTTTGCTGATATTAATCTCATCTTCTTTTCAGTTGGATGCTGTTGTAATAATGCTGCTCCAATGCCTGTGTTGGATGCATCTGTTATGATGTAAAATGGTTTTTTAGTGTCTGGCATAGTTAATTCGAGTTTATATGTTATTGTTCTTTTCATTTGTTCAAAGATTGTTTGATGTTCTTTTGTCCATTTAAAGTCATTCTCTTTGTGTAAGAGATTATACAATGGTTGTAGTATTGGTTGCATACCATATACGTATTTCGCTAGAAAATTTATTGTTCTCAAGTATCGTTGTAAAGCTTTCATACTCGTTGGTGGTTCCAGTTTTTGGAATCCATCAATCCGTGATGTAAGTGGCTTCTCTTTTTTATCTTCAATTATATGTCCTAAGAATTTTACTTTCTTTAACATAAAATATGTTTTGTCGGGTGCTGCTTTGAGGTTTTCTTTTAGCAGTATTTTGTGATATTCTATCAATGTTTCGAACATTTGTTCATATGAATTTGTTTGGATAAAAATGTCATCTACGTATGTGATGACTGTTCCTTTTCTAATTAAAGGACATAGAAAGTGTGTTAATATTGATGCAAATGCTGCTGGTACGATTGATATTCCGTAGAATAAGCGTTTAAAACAGTATTGTTCATTACCGATTGTAAAATGTGTATATCGCATTGATTCTTCGTCTAGTGGTATTTGGTTATATGCACTATTTAGATCTGCTGTTGTGAATATTGTTCCATTAATTCTTGTTAGGGCTACATCAACTGGTTCGATTGGCCAGTTACATTTGGATTCATCTATCATGCTGTTCAAGTATCTTGCATCTAGCACGATTTTTAGAGATTCGCCTTTTCGTAATATTATTACGGGATTTGTGAATGTGTTCCCTGTTGATAGTTGTTCTTTGTTAACAGGTGCGATGATGTCGTATTTTTTTAATATGTCTAATAGTTTTTGTATTCTTTCTCGAAGGTGTATCGGTACTTTGCTTATTCGTTGTTTTTTGAAAATTGCATCTTTTTTCATCGGTAGGTTCAATTTTACTTTTGTTTTTCCGACATCAAATTTTGTTGTTGCATATACTTGTTTGTATTGTAATATGATTGTTACTACTTTTTCAAACTCTTCTTGTGTTAAGTATGAATGTTGAAAATCAAACATTTGTATGAATTCTTTTTCTTGTTCTGAATATTTGTTAAAATTAAATTTGCATTTAAAGTTTGGTTTTCTTTCAAATGTTGCTACTTGTTCGATTGTTTCGTTTTCTTGTATGTTTAGTATTTCATTAATATCGTATTCACTTTCGTATGTTAGGTGATACAATGCTGTGAATAGGTCAATTGAGTTTGTTTGATATATTTCGTTATCTTGTTTTTGAAATGTAATATTTCTATTCATGAAACCAATTAACCCTGTATTTATGGTTATTCTATGTCTATTTTTGTTAACTAGTAAAATATCTATGAAGTACTCTTCATCTGCTGTGAAGTCTTTTATTTCTGTAAAAGATATATTGTGATATTTGTTTATCGGTTCAAAATAAAAATGTGATTTATGAAATGTTTTTTCATTTGATTTTTTCATTTGTTTAAATATAGGGATTGGAAATGTTATGCTTTTATTTTGGTTCTGTTCGATATAAATTGTTTCTCTGTTAAATATTGGGTATAATCGAGAGTAATACTGGTAACCTTTTGTACTGTTCATATAGAATATAATGTCATTATCTAGGATTGTATTTGTATTTAATGTTAGTCTGTTTGTATTTACTTTTATCGTTTCGATATATTCTTTGAAAAATGGGGTGCCTAGAATATTATGATTGCATTGAATTACATAGAAATGAATGTAAAAATTGTTTTGAGGTTTATTTCTGTTGTTTGAGATTCTATCTGGTGTGAGAGGTAATTTGACTGTTCCGTATGTTTCTATTGTAGTGTTGTTCGCTGCAGTTAATGTTTTGTTTGCTTTTTCCAATTGTATTTCTGGGTTATTATATTTTATCTCATTCCAAGTATCTTCACTGAGTAAATTTAGTGATGCTCCTGAATCCAGTAGAAAATCAATTTCTAAAATTAGTTTTTGGTTAGTGATGTCTTGTTCGAATTTATTACATTGATACATCGGTAATATCCATGTAGGATTACTCTCTAATGTATTTATTAATGTATTGCATGTATCTTCGTTTGCGTTATAGAATTTATCTAGTATCTCTTGATCTTCGTCTGCTGACTCTGATGTGTATTCGTATTCGTCAATTCCTGGTGGGTCATCGTTTTGTTTTTCTGACTTAATGCTATTTATTCTGTTTTTGTAATTATTTTTATTATATTTGTTTCCTTCATTTCGTCGTTCTGTAGAGTAATTTCTTTGATTTTGTTCTCTTTGTGATGAATATCTCCTGTCGTCTCTGTTATTGTTATTTGGGTAGTTTCTATTGTTACTACTTGAACGTTGTCTGAATCTATCATTTCTGTTTGAATCTCTGCTGTTACATCTTTGTCTGTTATTGTTATTGTAATTATTATTTCTCTTATATGGTGATTGTTGTCTTGAGTTGTTTCTATCTGTATATCTTAAGCTTGATCTACTATTGTATCTGTTATGATTGTTATTTCTATTATAGCTGTTTCCTCTGCTTCTACTGTAATTGTTTCTATTATAACTTGTACTTCTGTTATTGTAATTATGTGCTTTTCGATATCCTTGATAATTCCTATTATCTCTAGGATTTACGTTGATACTATAATTGTTTCTTGATTGTGATCTGTATGGTGTTCGACTTCGTGAATTGTTATATATCGGTGACGTTGGCGGTAATTGTCTTCCGTTAATATTATTTGAATCAATCTTTCTGTTTGGTAAATTTTGATTATTTCTCATGTGACCATAGAATGATCTTTCTTTTGGTCGTGCTATGCTTTCTCGGCGTGGTCTTTTGAAGCATCTACCTTTAGTATGTCCGTGTGAGCTGCAATAGCTACAAAACAATGCAAATTTTGGTCTACCTTTGAAATTCTTTTTGTCATATGTATTATTAATTCCGTTAAGGACGTTACATATTGTTCCTTCAAATTGTTCTAGATCGTTTTGTTTAAGTTCGTTGATATTGTTACAGGTTATGTTCATTTGTTTTAGGTCATCATTTATATTACTCGTGCTCTGATTAACCTCATATAGTCGTTTGTGATTATTTGTTATAGTTCTTGTTAGATCCATCTGGTCTTTTTTTTCTACCAATGCTTTGAATGGCATTTCCGGTTCTCTCGGCGTTTGCTTATGATTCGCATGCTTTTTTAATGCTGCTGTTTTTAGTTCGTTATCTAAACATCTAATAAATGTTTGGTTCATTACACTATTTCTGTAATCTTCTGTGTATAATGAATATGCAGTCTTCACGAGAGTTTCTATTCTCAGTGCTAATGATCTTAGTGATTCGTTTGTATGCTTTTGTAGTTGTTGTAATATTATTTTTGCTTGTTTTGATTTTTCAGAATCGAATATATCTGAGAACTCTTTGCAAAATGTTTCCCAATCTAATTTTGTTTCGCTTGGAAGCGTTGAGTACCATTTTTGTGCAGTTCCTTGCAGTGTATGTAATATTAAGGCTGCTCTTTTTAATTTCCATTGATGATGTCCAGGTTTGTTTACTGGTTCTATTCCGCTGCTAAATATCATAGCTGCAACTATACTATTTAAGTATTCTTCAACAGTATAAGCTGGGTCTGTACCATCGAAAGGTCTTATTGTTGTTGGTACTGAACCACTGCTGATGCTTTGTTCTATTTGAGGTTCTTCACTTATACTCATTGATGTTAATTGTTTATAAAATGGTAGAGGAGGTTCTACTGCGGTTGTTTCTCTTTCTTCTGTTGTGATAGAATTGGTTCTTCTATTCCGATTTTCATGTTGTCGATTGTATTGTCTATTATTAATTTGTATATTTTCGTTCGCAATATTGTCTATATTTCTGTTATTGAATAATTGTTCATTTTCTGTTCTGAAGTTTGTTTGTCTATTTATGTTATCCAGAGTCTTATCTAGTCTGTTGAATACCATTTCTAGTGCTTCTTCTTGTCTTTTTTCCATTCTTTTATTCATCTGTTGATATTTCATTTTTAGATCATCTATTAGTTTATTTGTGTGATTTGTTACTGTAGCTGTTATTTCGTTTCTTAGTTCCATGTAATTATTTGTTTGTTGTCTCCAATATTGTTCGTGATACTCTTGGTTGTCATTTAGAGAACTAATATACGTATTGTTTCTATTATCTCTCATTGGATATCTCCGTCGAGCATTTTGGTTCACTGATGGTGGTAATTTAGTTTCAAATCTTATCTCCCTGTCTTCGGAATCTGAGATATCTATATCTTCGTCTATATTTTGTTGTTTTCCAAATAAATTCGATGTTAATTGTTTATCAAGTTTTAGTGTTGATTTTTGTTTTGTTTGTAAGTTATTATTTGTTTGGATGTCTTTAGGTGTTGATGTCGATGTTAGGCTTCTTGATAAGTTAAATGAAGAAGATCCTGTATGACTTTGATCCGTGATTTTTACATGACTTTGTAATCCTTCAATGAAGTTTATGCTATCGGAGCATGTTTTTAATGTGCTTTCAAAATGTTCTGAAAAGTGTTCGCTATTCCAAATGTTTTGTAGTTCGTCACATAGATGACTAATTTCCTCTGGAAATGTTTCTCCGAATTGGGCTCGTTTTTCATTAATGTGTTCGAAGTTATCTAACCAAAATAGGAATGTCAATTCAGATACTATTTTTATTATATCTAATGTTGTTGTTTTGAAGTCTGATTTTAATTCAATTATTTTTGTTAGCCAATTGTTATAATTTTCTTATATCAAATCTTAATTTGTCGTTCACTGATTGTATTTGTTGACGATGTTCGTTCAGGTATTCGGTTGTATTCCTTAGTATCTCGTACGTAGTTGATGTTATAGCTGTCAATTTTGTTTTATCTTGGGATTCCTCATGTCTTTTCAAGAATATTTTAAACATATCCGATAGTGATGTTTCATTTTGGAAATTAAAAAATATCTTTTTATCTCCTTTTTCATTTGTTAGTGTAAATGCGTAGTGTTTGTTATGTTGATATCTATCCAGTAGTATTACTGGTAGGTAATGTACTAGATGGTTTCTTTGTATGTTAATTTGTTGTATATGTTTTGTTTCTTTAAATAGATTGTTTTTCAAGTTTATTATTATTCTGTAGATAATTTCACGATTCTCTTGTGGACAATCGTTAGCAATTGTAAATGGTATTAAGAAACTGCTAGTATATGTTTGTTCATTGTAATTGTAAGCCATTTTAATGTTCTTTTTATTCGTTATGTTTACCAACAATTACTTATGTTTTCTTTTCGATGTTTTTTCTGTTCGTTTACCCAATTTAGTTCAGCACTGGTCGCACCAGATAAGACGTGTTCTGAGCTTACCTTTATTAGGCTACTTCCGGAACTGTCTTATGGTTTTCTCAAGAATAAGGTGTACTCTTAAGGCTTACCTGACTAACTAAAGTTCTATATCTCTAGTCTGTTACTCTTCTATCTGAGCCTCAGTAGACAGTGCACGGGCCCCAATGCTAAAATCTAACGTATATCTCAATACAAAAAAAGACCGGAGTAGAGAGAGAGAAATATACTTTATTATTATATCAGGTGGTTAACTGGTACTGACTAAATAACTTTCTCTTCTGAGAAGAGGGGTAAATGGGTAAACATCTAAAGGATAAAAAAGGAAAAGATATTATTCCCTTTTTTATCCAATCAGGGAAGAGTATTTTCAGTCTTTATTTATTTAAATAATAAAGTCTTTCAAATAGTTCTTTCTGGAAGTCATATTTGACTCCAAGTGTACGGGCCCCAATGCTAAAGTCTAACGTATATCTCAATACAGAAGAAGAGCGAAGTAGAGAGAGAGAGAGAGAAATATACTTTATTATTATATCAGGTTTGGGTATGACTCTGATCGGTACCAACTAAAAGGTTCGAGTGAAAGGGAAAATAGTTAAACATCGAAGGAAAGGTATTTCTTCTATTTTAGCCAATCAGGAAAGAGTATTTTCAGTCTTTATTTATCCTAATAAAAATAGTCTTCAAATCTTCTTTGTTGGATGTCAAAATTGACTCCAACTACACGAATATATGCGAGACCGAGAAAAACCTTAACAAGCTGCAACCTCAGCTTATGCTCAAAAACTTCTAGAACTTGAACAATTAGGACTCTTAGAAACTTACAAGAGTTGTGAGAAATAACGCAAATGGGTTAAAGATCTAAACATTAGTGGATATAACTTCGAGATTGACCAACCAAGCGTAAATTGGAAAGAAATATTTGACGGAAACTGGTTAAAAGGCCAAATAATAACCATATTTGGCTGGCCATGGTATATTCTTGAAAAAATGGCGCTAATCTATGCAATGTTAAGTATGCTTTTATTTTTAACAAATCTTTTAATCAAATTTTATAACGCATTTGAAATCCATAGAGCAAGCGGAAAACAAGCAAGAATAACGAAAATCTTACTCACAGGAATCTTCGGAATATTTTCACAAACATTAACACAACTCATAGCTCAAATACAAGAAGAAGAAAATCACTATAGTGATAGTAACAATACAAACAACACTAACCAAAAAAATAAACCGAGAACAATAAAAAATAAGTTTCGTAGACCACGTAGAACGGATCAAAAAGAGAATAATGAACTAACAGATATCTATATAGACACCAATTATAAACAATATAACACTACAATTAGACGAACTGGAAGTGGTTTACAATCACGGACTATTGAATCAACGAAGAAACAAAGATCACCTTTACCCAAAATAAAATACATTCATGAAACATTTAGAGTAAAACCACTTACAAAAATATCAGAAAAAGAAAAAATAGAGGAAAAAGCAAAAACTTCATATAACCAAAATATAACGCCACCACCTGCATATCAATGTTTAGGAACACAACCACTACCTAGTGCACCTGTATTGCACCAGCAGACATCTCAATATCATGATATAATACAACCATATGAAATACCACATCCTTCAACAATTAATCAAAAACTTCTAATACCTACAATAAAACTAATGGGAATACAAAATCCACCAACTATAGACTTCGAACAATTAAATATTACTGCGACAAAAACGCATAGCCGCAGCCATAGCCTAGATATAATAATAACGAAGATCAACCGCATACAAATGAAGTTACATATTACGATACACATCCAACAGACACTTATGAGGTATAAGATATAAATAATGAATAGTAATAACTAAGAGTCAATATGCTATTATATTAGATAACCTCTCATACTACCTTTAATATATAACATTAGGTACCTCCAGACGGTACTTTAATACTTAATATTAAATATTCAATATTTCCAAAAGCTAGATTGGAAAGATAGTTTTAATTCTGAACATAAACCTTTTCTAAAACCTTTTCTAAAACTTTTCTAAATGACATCAACTTCTGTCATCCATCAGACTTTATACATTGAGTAACCAACAAATCACTAACAATTAAATTGACGATCTAAAACAACAACCGTCAATTAATCTAACCAACAACAGTCAATCAAACCATCAATAAACATCTACTAACCAAAATTCATCCAACCAACGACAGTTCATCAAACCATCAATAAACATCTACTAACCAACATTCATCTAACCAACAGCAGTTCATCAAACCATCAAAAAACATCTACTGCTACTATTCAAATACCATCTAATCAACTACTACTATTCAATTACCATCTACTTTATTATATATATATATATATATATATATATATATCTATATATATATATATATATATATATATATATATATATATATATATATATATATATATATAAATCCACTTGTACGAGCACAGGATAGACCTTGCATTACACATCGCACATAACCATGCATAACTATGTATAACAAACAACCATAACAATGTATAAACACACGAGGTGTAAACACCATCACCAGCCTGATGTGTATTTCAGCCTGTAAATAAGCAATGATGTAACCACGTACTCCTCTATTACCTACTTTCAACCTATATTTTTTTTTGTATGTCACAACCATTCGCAACACTGAATAATTGTAATTGAGACATAAAGGTTTATTCTATTAACAGATTATAACCAACACTACTACCAAATACTACAAACAACTAACCTTTTCCAAAACGGACTCAATATTTGATAACTAAACAGACGCGTATAGACAGATTTCCAACCTATTCCATATCCTTAAACTAATTTCCATCTACATGTATTTATCACTCATATCACAACCACAATACTTATAGTAACATCTAACAGACCAGAAAATATAACAATTCCCAAATGTACATACATTTTCTATGCTTCAGCAATGGCTACCAACATGGATTATGCAGCCGACTCACGTCTAAGCTATGACGTCGAAGAGGGCGAGTTGGGCTCCGGACGTTCCATTCCCGGAACGATTTATGAGAATGCATCCGATTGTAGCACCCAAACGGACGATAACAATGCTACTGTGACAACCATGAGGGTTGAAGTAGAAAACTCCACCTTGTCACAACAGAGCACGACTACACCTAAACAACCAACCCCATTGAAAAGTGCTCGCATCATCGCCGAGCGCACCGTGCGACCAAAACAGTCAAACGTAAGAAAAAACTTAGATTCATTCCGTATCAGGAAAAATAAACAGTTGAATCAGACCGAACAACCTCAGGTTTGCCTACGCGCTAACAACACGCAGTAACAACAGGAAATTGTTTTTTCACCAATCCACACATGAACAATCGCCGACTCAAACCATAAGCGAAACCATTTGGTTCGCTGAATTAGATCCACGTACACTGGCCAATCCCCACAACAGCGAGTACAACCCACTTTTATCCTACCGGATTTGGGCAGAATTGCCCTTTGAGTCTAAAATATACAACTTTGTCATCGCGCCATTACACAACCTGAAAAACAGAGTTTCAGAGTATTTTCCACCTCTTCCATCTGAAAATACTAGTACAGTAAAACGCTGTAGAAGAAACATGCGAAGAGATAAACTTCTTCAAGCCTCTTACCCAGTTTTAAAACAGTTCTACAGTTTGACGGAACGTTTCCTATATGATTATAATTACGAATTTAAAATCCCAATAGTGTGTACATTTGACCATCTTGAGGCAAAAGCGTCGCAGGATCTATCAGCCTATATGAACAAAAAATATTTCAACTGAGTTTTAACTTTCCGCATCCAACACCGAAGGGCGTACAGAACAATAACTATAGAGTACACTAAACAAAACTCTCATACACAACCTCATATCTTACACTTTCTTCAGGGACCAGAACCACTACACCCAAAAGAGTTATATACAAATTAATGACCAGTTAACATCACCGTATTTCCTTAACTAGGGATATAGGCTCAAACCTGAACTTATGACAGGGACGTTACGCAATTTCGACCCGATTAAAAACCACTACATATTTCCACCAACTTATGCACGGGAAAGACCTTTAATAGTACCACTAGAAGCACTCCAACAGTTTTAGGAATATCACACTTTCCACTTAGAGGGGAGTATCACTAACAAAGCAGTACTCAACCGAGCGCAATACCACGCTTCACGATCAACCACCGATCCGAAAAGGAAATTCGTAAAGCAGTTAAAGCATCGATCAACGAAATCAGTATAGACACCCTTACGGACATCCTCGCTGGTTTGTTGTCAGAAGATGTGGAGTCAAATATGACTTCCAGAAAGAACTATTTGAAAGACTTTATTATTTAAATAAATAAAGACTGAAAATACTCTTCCCTGATTGGATAAAAAAGGGAATAATATCTTTTCCTTTTTTATCCTTTAGATGTTTACCCATTTACCCCTCTTCTCAGAAGAGAAAATTATTTAGTCAGTACTAGTTAACCACCTGATATAATAATAAAGTATATATCTCTCTCTCTACTCCGCTCTTGTTTTGTATTGAGATATACGTTAGACTTTAGCATTGGGGCCCGTGCACTGTCTACTGAAGCTCAGATAGAATAGTAACAGACTAGAGATATAGAAATTTAGTTAGTCAGGTAAGCCTTAAGAGTACACCTTATTCTTGAGACAACCATAAGACAGTTCCGGAAGTAGCCTAATAATGGTAAGCTCAGAACACGTCTTTTCTGGTGCGACCAGTGCTGAACTAAATTGGGTAAACAAACAGAAAAAACATCGAAAAGATAAGTAATTGTTGGTAAACATAACGAATAAAAAGAACATTAAAATGGCTTACAATTACAATGAACAAACATATACTAGCAATTTCTTAATACCATTTACAATTGCTAACGATTGTCCACAAGAGAATCGTGAAATTTTCTACAGAATAATAATAAACTTGAAAAACAATCTATTTAAAGAAACAAAACATATACAACAAATTAACATACAAAGAAACCATCTAGTACATTACCTACCAGTAATACTACTGGATAGATATCAACATAACAAACACTACGCATTTACACTAACAAATGAAAAAGGAGATAAAAAGATATTTTTTAATTTCCAAAATGAAACATCACTATCGGATATGTTTAAAATATTCTTGAAAAGACATGAGGAATCCCAAGATAAAACAAAATTGACAGCTATAACATCAACTACGTACGAGATACTAAGGAATACAACCGAATACCTGAGCGAACATCGTCAACAAATACAATCAGTGAACGACAAATTAAGATTCGATATAAAAAATTATAACAATTGGCTAACAAAAATAATTGAATTAAAATCAGACTTCAAAACAACAACATTAGATATAATAAAAATAGTATCTGAATTGACATTCCTATTTTGGTTAGATAACTTCGAACACATTAATGAAAAACGAGCCCAATTCGGAGAAACATTTCCAGAGGAAATTAGTCATCTATGTGACGAACTACAAAACATTTGGAATAGCGAACACTTTTCAGAACATTTTGAAAGCACATTTAAAATATGCTCCGATAGCATAAACTTCATTGAAGGATTACAAAGTCATGTAAAAATCACGGATCAAAGTCAAACAGGATCTTCTTCATTTAACTTATCAAGAAGCCTAACATCGACATCAACACCTAAAGACATTCAAACAAATAATAACTTACAAACAAAACAAAAATCAACACTAAAACTTGATAAACAATTAACATCGAATTTATTTGGAAAACAACAAAATATAGACGAAGATATAGATATCTCAGATTCCGAAGACAGGGAGATAAGATTTGAAACTAAATTACCACCATCAGTGAACCAAAATGCTCGACGGAAATATCCAATGAGAGATAATAGAAACAATACCTATATTAGTTCTCTAAATGACAACCAAGAGTATCACGAACAATATTGGAGACAACAAACAAATAATTACATGGAACTAAGAAACGAAATAACAGCTACAGTAACAAATCACACAAATAAACTAATAGATGATCTAGAAATGAAATATCAACAGATGAATAAAAGAATGGAAAAAAGACAAGAAGAAGCACTAGAAATGGTATTCAACAGACTAGATAAGACTCTGGATAACATAAATAGACAAACAAACTTCAGAACAGAAAATGAACAATTATTCAATAACAGAAATATAGACAATATTGCGAACGAAAATAAACAAATTAATAATAGACAATACAATCGACAACATGAAAATCGGAATAGAGGAACCAATTCTATCACAACAGAAGAAAAAGAAACAACCGCAGTAGAACCTCCTCTACCATTTTATAAACAATTAACATCAATGAGTATAAACGAAGAACCTCAAATAGAACAAAGCATCAGCAGTGGTTCAGTACCAACAACAATAAGACCTTTCGATGGTACAGACCCAGCTTATACTGTTGAAGAATACTTAAATAGTATAGTTGCAGCTATGATATGTAGCAGCGGAATTGAACCAGTAAACAAACCTGGACATCATCAATGGAAAGTAAAAAGAGCAGCCTTAATATTACATACACTGCAAGGACCTGCACAAAAATGGTACTCAACACTTCCAAGCGAAACAAAATTAGATTGGGAAACATTTTGCAAAGGGTTCTCAGATATGTTCGATTCTGAAAAATCAAAACAACAAGCAAAAATAATATTTCAACAACTACAAAAGCATACAAACGAATCACTAAGATCATTAGCACTGAGAATAGAAACTCTCGTGAAGACTGCATATTCATTATACACAGAAGATTACAGAAATAGTGTAATGAACCAAACATTTATTAGATATTTAGATAACGAACTAAAAACAGCAGCACTAAAAAGCATGCGAATCATAAGCAAACGCCGAGAGAACCGGAAATGCCATTCAAAGCATTGGTAGAAAAAATAGACCAGATGGATCTAACAAGAACTATAACAAATAATCACAAACGACTATATGAGGTTAATCAGAGCACGAGTAATATAAATGATGACCTAAAACAAATGAACATAACCTGTAACAATATCAACGAACTTAACCAAAACGATCTAGAACAATTTGAAGGAACAATATGTAACGTCCTTAACGGAATTAATAAAACATATGACAAAAAGAATTTCAAAGGTAGACCAAAATTTGCCTTGTTTTGTAGCTATTGCAGCTCACACGGACATACTAAAGGTAGATGCTTCAAAAGACCACGCCGAGAAAGCATAGCACGACCAAAAGAAAGATCATTCTATGGTCACATGAGAAATAATCAAAATTTACCAAACAGAAAGATTGATTCAAATAATATTAACGGAAGACAATTACCGCCAACGTCACCGATATATAACAATTCACGAAGTCGAACACCATACAGATTACAATCAAGAAACAATTATAGTAACAACGTAAATCCTAGAGATAATAGGAATTATCAAGGATATCGAAAAGCACATAATTACAATAACAGAAGTACAAGTTATAATAGAAACAATTACAGTAGAAGCAGAGGAAACAGCTATAATAGAAATAACAATCATAACAGATACAATAGTAGATCAAGCTCAAGATATACAGATAGAAACAACTCAAGACAACAATCACCATATAACAGAAATAATAATTACAATAACAATAACAGACAAAGATATAACAGCAGAGATTCAAACAGAAATGATAGATTCAGACAACGTTCAAGTAGTAACAATAGAAACTACCCAAATAACAATAACAGAGACGACAGGAGATATTCATCACAAAGAGAACAAAATCAAAGAAATTACTCTACAGAACGACGAAATGAAGGAAACAAATATAATAATAATAATAACAAAAACAGAATAAATAGCATTAAGTCAGACAAACAAAACGATGACCCACCAGGAATTGACGAATACGAATACACATCAGAGTCATCAGATGAAGATCAAGAGATACTAGATAAATTCTATAACGCAAACGAAGATACATGCAATACATTAATAAATACATTAGAGAGTAATCCTACATGGATATTACCGATGTATCAATGTAATAAATTCGAACAAGACTTCACTAAACAAAAACCAATTTTAGAAATTGATTTTCTACTGGATTCGGGAGCAACATTAAATTTACTCAATGAAGATACTTGGAATGAGATAAAATATAATAACCCAGAAATACAATTGGAAAAAGCAAACAAAACTTTAACTGCAGCGAACAACACTACAATAGAAACATACGGAACAGTCAAATTACCTCTCACACCAGATAGAATCTCAAACAACAGAAATAAACCTCAAAACAATTTTTACATTCATTTCTATGTAACCCAATGCAATCATAACATTCTAGACACCCCATTTTTCAAAGAATTTATCGAAACGATAAATGTAAATACAAACAGACTAACATTAAATACAAATACAATCCTAGATAATGACATTATATTCTATATGAACAGTACAAAAGGTTACCCGTATTACTCTCAATTATACCCAATATTTAACAGAGAAACAATTTATATCGAACAGAACCAAAATAAAAGCATAACATTTCCAATCCCTATATTTAAACAAAAGAAAAAATCAAATGAAAAAACAATTCATAAATCACATTTTTATTTTGAACCGATAAACAAATATCACAATATATCTTTTACAGATATAAAATACTTCACAGCAGATCAAGAGTACTTCATAGATATTTTACTAGTTAACAAAAATAGACATAGAATAACCATAAATACAGGGTTAATTGGTTTCATGAATAGAAATATTACATTTCAAAAACAAGATAACGAAATATATCAAACAAACTCAATTGACCTATTCACAGCACTGTATCACCTAACATACGAAAGTGAATACGATATTAATGAAACACTAAACATACAAGAAAACAAAATAATCGAACAAGTAGCAACATTTGAAAGAAAACCAAACTTTAAATGCAAATTTAATATTAACAAATATTCAGAACAAGAAAAAGAATTCATACAAATGTTTGATTTTCAACATTCATACTTAACACAAGAAGAGTTTGAAAAAGTAGTAACAATCAAATTACAATACAAACAAGTGCATGCAACAACAAAATTTGATGTCGGAAAAACAAAAGTGAAATTGAACCTACCGACGAAAAAAGATGCAATTTTCAAAAAACAACGAATAAGCAAAGTACCGATACACCTTCGAGAAAGAATACAAAAACTATTAGACATATTAAAAAAATACGACATCATCGCACCTGTTAACAAAGAACAACTATCAACAGGGAACACATTCACAAATCCGGTAATAATATTACGAAAAGGCGAATCTCTAAAAATCGTGCTAGATGCAAGATACTTGAACAGCATGATAGATGAATCCAAATGTAACTGGCCAATCGAACCAGTTGATGTAGTCCTAACAAGAATTAATGGAACAATATTCACAACAGCAGATCTAAATAGTGCATATAACCGAATACCACTAGACGAAGAATCAATGCGATATACACATTTTACAATCGGTAATGAACAATACTGTTTTAAACGCTTATTCTATGGAATATCAATCGGACCAGCAGCATTTGCATCAATATTAACACAATTTCTATATCCTTTAATTAGAAAAGGAACAGTCATCACATACGTAGATGACATTTTTATCCAAACAAATTCATATGAACAAATGTTCGAAACATTGATCGAATATCACAAAATACTGCTAAAAGAAAACCTCAAAGCAGCACCCGACAAAACATAATTTATGTTAAAGAAAGTAAAAATCTTAGGACATATAATTGAAGATAAAAAAGTGAAGCCACTTACATCACGGATTGATGGATTTCAAAAACTGGAACCACCAACGAGTATGAAAGCTTTACAACGATACTTGGGAACCAAAAAATTTTCTAGCGAAATACGTATATGGTATGCAACCAATACTACAACCATTGTATAATCTCTTACACAAAGAGAATGACTTTAAATGGACAAAAGAACATCAAACAATCTTTGAACAGATGAAAAGAACAATAACATATAAACTCGAATTAACTATGCCAGACACTAAAAAACCATTTTACATCATAACAGATGCATCCAACACAGGCATTGGAGCAGCATTATTACAACAGCATCCAACTGAAAAGAAGATGAGATTAATATCAGCAAACTCTAGACTTTTCACACCAATTGAATTGCGATTATCTACATTAATTAGAGAATGCTCAGCGATCATATTCGCCCTAACGGAATATGAATTCCTACTAACAGGTTCAAATCATCCAATTATTCTATTTACCGACCACAAACCAATAATCCATCTATTTACGCAAAAGAATAAACCGAATCACAGAGTTTACAGATTTCAACTTATACTAATGAAATTTCCAAATTTACACATTATTTGGACAGAAGGGAAAAACCTAGCACTACCCGATCTTCTAAGCAGAACAATAGATGAAGAACATTTTACTAAAACACGAAATATTACAGTAGAAATACCGGAAAACATAAAATTCTTTTTCGCAAAAACACCATTTGCAAATAACCTAGAATGTAAATACAGCATATGTAATAACACAGATGAAGACAATAAAGAAAAAACACACTATCCAGTTTTAGCTAACATACACAATAATTATTTTGAAATCAACATTGATAAGAATGAATATCACCCAATTTCATACGAAAAGTATAACACAGAGACAAAAACGAACTTAATACCAAAATACAAACCGAAAACAAAAAATTGGCAGTCACCAATTGTAGAAAAAGACGATTTGACTATTGAGAAAAACCAAAAAGGTGCATACACTGTTCACCATGAGGATGACTACCTTAGACTAATTAACACTGTTAAACAAGAACATAAATACGATAACGCAAAAATAACGCAAAAATCTATGATGAAAAAACGAAAATCACAGAAGACCTCATTAGAGAAACACAAATCATAGACCCAGTACTTCACAAAGTAAAAATGTGGAAAAAACATAACAATAAACCACATTCAGTAACAATGGACATACGCGGAAACAAAGGACTTTTCGCATACTATAGAAAATTTAAATCAATCGTAATTGACGAAAAAACTGGAATAATTAAAATCATTATTAGAATTCACAAAAGCACAATACAAAGAATATGCTTACCGTTAACACTACTACTATGTGTTTTTTATGAAAACCATTGCACAGACACAGTTGGTCATACAGGACTTGAAAAAACAAAAAGGAACATAATGGAGAAATATTATTTTCCAAATTTAACAACCTGGATAAAAATTCTAATAGCAGATTGCATACAATGCCAAACAAATAAAGTATTTGCAAACACAAAAACGAAAAGTAAAAAAGAACAATTAGCACCAACAAAATCATATTTTAATGAAATGATAATGATAGATACAAAAGGACCCATCCACCCATCATCCGAAGGGAACAATTTTATCTTTGTAATAGTAGATGCATTTTCACACTATGTAACAATTATGTGTGCACCCAAAAATAATGCACATTATGCATTTACGGCATTATTTGAACATTGGTTTATGAAATTTGGATTACCAGAAGAAATTCGTTCCGATAACGGATCAGAATACATTAATACAGAATTAACACATTTATGTAACTATTTTGAAATCAAGTTTAAACCAAGTACAACATATGCACCCTGGACAAACGGATTAGTAGAAGGGGCAAACAGAATAATCGGACAATTTATCAGAACATTATTAGACAAGAAATATCACAATTGGTCACGAAAAGCAAAGTTCTTTCCATATGCATACAATACTCAATACCAAACACGATTAGGTATGTCACCATATGAAGTCGTTTTTAACCAAAAGCCAAGAAAACCAACAAAAACAAAACTTGGAACAACAACAGACGAAATAGGAAATTGCAACCCAACGGAAAAAAGTGCATGCAACACACAACCAGCACACACTCATTTGGAAAAACAATTCAGCCATCCAAAAATAGCAAAGTTACAAAAAGGAACATTTGCTAAATGGTTCCTTGTTAAAGAAAAACACTACAATGATACATATCGTACAATTACAAAAATACTTCAAAACCGCAAAAAGTTGACAGATGATATGAATCTACGATTTCGCACAGCTAAACCACCTGAGAAAAATACTTTTGTATTAGTAACTAATCATCAACAAATTGACGGCGTATCTAATAAATTACTACCACTAAAAACAGGACCATATCTTATCATAGATAAACCTACAGAAACAACATACATATTGAAAAATAACAATAAAGAATATATAACAATAAATAGAAATCATATCGTACCATACTATCCAAAAGAAAAACATATTAAACTAGAATTACAAAACTATTTACTTACGAACAAAATTCCAATATTAAAACAACCTACTATACAAACCTCACATAAAAAACATATAGCACAAAATGACACCCAACAGACTCATAGTTACAATCTTCGTAAGAGGAAAATTTTATTAACACACTAAACGAAAAGAAATATAATCCATAATAATAATAATTAACTACTACTACTAATAATAGTAATAATAATAATAATAATAATAATAATAATAATAATAATAATAATAATAATAATAATAATAATAATAATAATAATAATAATAATAATAATAATAAAAATAATAATAATAATAATAATAATAATAATAATGATAATAATAATAATAATAATAATAATAATAATAATAATAATAATAATAATAATAATAATAATAATAATAATAATAATAATAATAATAATAATAATAATAATAATAATAATCAATTTCACACTGACAAATTGATAATCCGTACTAAAATAAATAACCCATATTAATACAACGCTATTCAATGTATTTATAACGGCCAACAATAACGGATTCACACACAGACGGACAGTAAATTAACTCACTATAGACTGGAGTCTCAACTTTTATACTCGCACTCTAATACTATCACCACTAGTAAATATCATATTACACGCATACTCGTGAATCTCTAACATTATAAAATATTCATTTCATTTGATAGACTATACCAAAAGTCATTTTATGATAAATCGTGCATACAGCTACCATTAATAAAACTACTAGATAAATTTCGTAACCGTTTCATGCTCCAATACTATCTAATATAATCAATTTTCAAAAATTATCCTCGTAGAGTATTCGGAATACCCTCTATGAACTACGAAAAATCTACCCCATTACAACAATAAATCTATCACTGTGTACACTCCGATATACATCCCTATGTACATTCACTATGTTTACGGGCACACATACCTAACCCGAACCTTGTGTGCAGAATTAAAAATATTAGAAACAAAACGATGAATATATCTAAATTAATACAGAACATACTACAAAAAGACATGAAATGAGTTAAAAACAAATAGTACTAAAAGGTGCTATTAACCACCTAATCACTAACCAACTATAGCACAGATTATACCCCGATATATATATATATATATATATATATATATATATATATAATCATAATTTTCAGACAAGTTATAAACACCGATATTAAAATTTCATGAATTTTACAAATATCTTTGGGAACAATCATTACCAAATATTCTAACACCTTTTAGTGAATACTTCATCTAAATTAACAAAATATAAAAACATAAAGGCGATCAAACTGTTTTATAACACTGGAAGTTTACACGTACATTATCTGACATCTTCTGAGATACATCCTCTGACAAACCATCAGTTAGCAAAAATTCACCCAGACACACAGCCACTATTGCCATCGATAACCATTATCGTTGATTACCATTGTCATCAACAAAAACAAATAACAAAGATTCAAACAACAAATAACAAATAAAACATATCCATACAGGATATTCTAACACAAATCGGTTTTGATAGTAGCCCTTGAAACCTCAACTATGATTGTCAAAAAGGTAATTTTTCATATAAACAAATATTCAAAAACACAAAATTCAACACACAAATGGTATATTTTATTTGATGTTCACAAGCTTAGAACTGGAATAGAGGTTTCGAGATAATTGATATTAACAGTAAACAATCAAACAAAAGACAAATATTCATTTAACAAGTAATCAAAGAGCAAATCAGCTATCCACAGGACCGAGGATCTATCCACCTCACGGAGTGGAATAGATATTTTGAAGAAGTCAACATCCACACACATCAATAAATATAAAAAAGGAGAGATTAGAAATAACAAACAACAACGATAGGAAAAGAGTAAAAAATAGCAACAAATAATTAATAACAAGACAAATGGTAAAAACTAGTAACAGAAACGGAAGCTAAAAATAACGAGTACGGAGTAATAAAAGGAAACACATCTAAATATAGAGTAACGTATCGAATAAACGAATATGTTCACCTAAACAAAAAATAACTTCTGTTCAGAGTATAATGAGAATAACAATGTAATTCGATGTCATGTAACGAGAATAACAGAATGTAATGTAATAACAATCCTCGTAATAACACGTAATAACATTAATCCAGAAATCCAGTAATATCCAACCACCCATCCAGTAATCTCCAACATCAGGATCTAAAATACATATTAACCGTCATACACGTTATCTTTGAATACATATATCCTCATAAGTGGATAATACACCCATTCACAATCCTAATATACACAGACTACATCCATAATTACACACTCGGCTATCTGACATTCGGCCAAATGAAACTTGAACTAAAATATAATCATTCGGCTAATTAGACTATGAACGGTCAACCCGCAGTGCACCTTTTTGCACAGAACAGAATACGTCATACATACACACGTCATACCAAATACGGACGTCATACATCTCATTAGTGAAAATACGGACGCTAGTGAAAAGCGGACGTTATCAACTAACGCCATTCAACTAACGTCATACACATCATTAGTCCACCTAATTAGAGATAACTGAAACTATAACTCATTAGTGATAATCACTAAAATCTAACAAAGACATCATAAATAAAAGACATCATTAATGAAAGAAAACTTAAAAATTGACAACATACATACGAAGATGACAAGAATGTTAAACAATTCACTGAGACACACTGTCTCTTTGCAAACGCAATTAGTAACAAAAAGTGAAATGTCAGACCAATTAACATTTACCAACACCATAGACAGATGGTGATTACAAAAAGATTGGTCTTACCAAGACCATTAGTAGTTGAAAGAACATTTCAATTACGTCAATCCTTCTTAAACAAAGCATTTTGTACCATTAGTACCAACTACCAATTCACATTGCAAAGTTGCAAAATTGAAGAGGATTGCAACTACATATCCAATTACCACTAATACCTTTTCAGTAACTAGTCATTTTTGCACCAAATCTCTTGGTACAAACTGACGCCACGAACCATACCAATGATCAAAAAAAGCTACTTCAAAACAAAAGCCAACGACAAAGTCGGCACCAACATCAGACTAATTACCATAACATACCATGATGGTAACACGCCAACTACCATCAAATATAATAAACTTCATACCAATACACCAATTACAAAGAATAAACAACATCTTGAGAACAAAAAGATCTGGAGAATTTCAGAAGTGAATCCGATTCAAGAAATCGGAAACTAACATTCTAATTAGTCCTGGTAATTATTAAAATTGTCAACTTAACAACCAAAATATAAAAAACGGAAGATATGTAAATGTCAGAAACATTGTAGAGAACCAGAAACGAAAAAGTAAAAATCACAATTCTGATTTTGCCTCGTGCAATCCACAACTGCAAAACTGACTTAAAAAATTTGAAAAAATTGTGAAAAATTTCAGATAAGCTGAAAAACAGAAATTGTATATCCAAATTTCAAAAATTTTCTCAACTTTCAAAAATTTTCTATTTGCAATCATTCAAAAAATTTTTCTATCTCAACAAAATTCTTTCCTTGTTTCTATAATACCAAACTTGAAAAAGAAGATAAACTATTTTTCAATATTCCTCTTTCAGAATACAAGTTTATCTACAACACTCAATTGCACAACAACGCAACCTCACATGTAAACTGAATTACTTTAATTTCATTTCAGAGCGGTTAATACACCAATATACATATCACTGTGATGAAAAACCAACAATGTTAGCAGCATCAGAGTTTATGCACTCTCTAAACAAAAACCAGCTTTGTAAAAAAATAAAAGTACAAAGAGACAATTTTACTCAGTTCAAATTTCCTTTAAATAGTCATATACATTTTGACAACGACAGTATCACAACAACTGATTGTAAAGTTTCAACTAGAGACTATTTATTCATAATTGAAGGAATAACAGAAACCGGACAAGAAGTAAAACTCTTTTGGGGAGAAAAACTTTTTGAATTGTTGAAAGACATAACACCTTTTAACAAAACTATTACAGAATTCCAAACACTAGAACAACAAATACGCACAGATGCATGTGTCGATATTAACAAACTAAACACAGTTTTCATAGTTGTTTGTAAAAAAGACGCTATTGAACTGGTAGACGATAAACTAAAAGCTTAACAAATAATGTGATACCGATTATCGTTATTGTAGTGTACCAGTGAATTTACAATTCATACAATTAGTGCGACACCGTTAAGTGTCAGTTACACACGAAATTAACTGTCATTTTCCAGTGCAGCATTGAAAAGTCTTTTCCAAATACCAACACTCGTTTATAAGTTTCAACAATTGATTTCTCAGAAACATTAGTAACACTCTACTTAATATTAAATAAGATAATATTATTTCTCACTATCTTCTTGGTACCTTGCATTGTAGTAATATCCACGTATCTAGCGATTGTCACAATACATGAAGTAATTAGAAATCGCAGAGTAGTATATGCAAGCCCACCAGTACAATAATTCAATGCACGAAATACATCCTGATATATACCACATATGTAAAACAAACATAGATATTGTAGAACTGGAAATATTTAAATTTTTTAAAATTGCTATAGTTATCTATTTCCTAGTACGCATGTGCTTAAGTTTAATAGAAACCTTTATAAATCCATAAAAATTGATACAAACCCAGATATAGAAGAATTTATATATCACACGTTACATACACAAAAATTCTATCTACAAATTGGATTTCCTGCAGAATCACCATTTTACGGAAACATTGTAATATACCAACTAAACTTAAGATTACAACATAACGAAATTTGGATATCGAATATAGGAGCACAAACACACCAACCACAACAAGAACTAATACCAGTACTGATATTAACAACACCATATATGCAAATCCCACCACACGGACCTGGTTCCGGAGCTTAAATCAATAAAAATCAGCAAAAATTGCGTCATCAAATAATAATAGTAACCGTAACAATACTCAAGAACATACCATCCGCAATAAAAAACGCACAATCAATTTGTTTAACCGGAGTAAGAAAACAAAACAGAATAGACATATTAGATTGGACATTAGAAATCAAAGAAGTATCACTCATACTAAACCTTGATACGGAAAAAATTTCGTACATGGGAACAAAACTACCATGCGATCTCCGCAAAGGAGAACGCCAACCGACACCTTTTACAAAAGCAACCATAGTTTGGGAACCACAAACACATTGTCAATTATTTGAACTGATCAGATTTGATGCATTCATGGTTAAGTACCAAGACCGATATTGGATAGAAACAAACGCTGAATGGACAACAGTACAAAAACCAGATATACAAGAAAAAATAACACTAAACAAAACAGCCTCAATAGCAACACGATTTGAAACATATCCAATAGTTGAACACGAATGCGGATCAATACAACCCTTATATAAAACAGAATATGATGATATTTACATAATATATGAATATGGCTTTGATATGCATACAGGACAGAAAGTAACAAGAAAGCAAAATAAATTTGATGATAAAAAATTCATAAAAATAACACCAAAAGAAATCACCTCAACACTTACACGCCATGAAGATGAAGATAACAACCAATTTTATTACGGTTTTGTTAACGAAAACACGCACCTAAATATGAAAATGGACTTATATATGAGTAACATATACTCTAGAATCAGTTTACAAGCAATAGAATTCTATTCACAAATTTGCGAACAAACCAGAAATCTACGACAGTTAACACTAACGCAAGTACAGAAGAACACACCACTCCTAGGATACATCCTTACAGGAGACAGATCGATCTTTGTAAAACAAGAAGGAGTAAACGTTATGAAAATGTACAAATGTGCAAAGAAATCATCACCACTATACGTACCACAAACACGCGAATGCTATGATAAAATACCAATCCTATACAAAAACAGAGTACAGTATGTACATCAACTCACACGCCAAACATACCTTTGGGCAAAAAAGGTACCATGTTCACATAGTAATTTTGATCAACTCATATCTATAGATACGGAAGGAGCATCACGATATAGATTAACACCGTATCCAGTCAAAGTTGAAACAATGCTAAACACTATATCACCTGAAGAAGTAGTATTAGACAATATGTTTAGTAAAGCAAGTCTAATAGAAAGTGGAATCTACAGTAAAGAACAATTAGTGCAAGAACGAAAAAGAGATTTATTACACGAATACATGAGAGACCGTGAAAAACCATTACAAGACGCACAATCAGCAAATGCACTAACCCAGCGTAAACTGGAAAAAAATTTTTGACGGCGCATGGCTAAAAGACCAAATTCTAACCATCTTTGGTTGGCCATGGTACATATTAGAGAAAATGGCTATTATTCATGCTATGATTAGTATGATATTATTCAAAACAAATCTTATTATAAAATTCTATAACGCTTTTGCCATTCACAAAGCAATCGGAAAACAAGCAAGTATAACAAAAATACTACTAACCGGAATACTTGGACTATTTCCACAAACACTTACACAACTAGTGGCACAGATACAAGAAGAAAATACACAGGACGACAGTGACGATAACAATTCCCATTATGGAAACTTAAACAAAACAAGAAAGAGTAAAACCACCTTTCGTAGACATTCAGCAGAAGTAACAATGTCAAACCATAACAATAATGAAATACCAACAGAAATCTACGTTGACACAAATTATAAACATTATAACACAACAGTCCGTAGAACAGAAAGCGGATTACAATTACGAACTTTAGAACCAACAAAAAAGATACAGAAACCACCATTACCAGAAAGGAAATATAAACCAGAACCATTTAAACTAGAATCGTTAGAAACAATCAAGGAGAATAAACTACCATCAATATTACCACAACTAATCACACCACCCCCGGCATACCAATGCATCGGAAACAATTTACCAGCACCTGTCCCTAGTGCACCAAAAGTTGAACAACATAATAGTTTATTCCACAACCACCCATATGAAACACCTATACCACTTCAGCAACCTAAACCATATGAAATCCCAAACCCTTCAACAAATAACGAACACAGACACTTAATACCTACATCAAAACTACTAGATAGACAAAACCCTCCACCGATTGGTTTTGAACCACTAAAATTAACGGCTAACAAAATGCATAATCGCAGTCACAGTTTAGATGTACTCCAAAATGATCAGCCACATACAAATGAAGTCACATACTTTGACACTCATTCGGCTGATACATACGAAATTTAAAACAATATGTCCACTAAAGAACATCTAACAGTATACTCTCTCTCCACAACCATCAACTCATCAAAATTGCATATTCATAAAATAGTATATTTATCACAAACCACAAGAAATCTAAAGTAAAAATGACAATATATTTTTAACATATAACAAAGTAACCACTAACGAGTGAGTTTTTAACATACTAAACGATAAACAGTTCCTATAACAGTAATCATAACATTTTGAAACCATGTAGTATTCCAATAGTAATAATCTGTGAGTTTTAGCACAATGGCAACAGGCATGGAATATGAATCGCCATACAAATCCGATTCCCCATTCAGCTACGAAGTTGAAGATGGAGAATTGAGTCCCGGATCAGGGAGATCGAGCCCTGGCACTATAAGAGACAACGCGTCGGACTGTGGGACGCAAACAGACGATCAAATGGAGAATATCCCTGAAACAGTCACTACAATGAGAGTACACTTAAACAATACTCCACAGATTTCTCAAACTCCACAAGACATCGCACGTAAACTTAAGAATAGATTTGATAACAGACGGAACTTGCAATCCTTTAACACTAACAAAATCACTAATGACCAAGGAACAAGTACCAAAATTCATAGCTATGAACATAACAGATTAGTTCAAACTCAGAACCGTTCGACGACGGAATCATATACATCACCCCCACTCCCAAACTACCCCCCACCAGTGCGACCGCCACCACCCTCTGATTATATTACAGAACAACCACGAACACAAAGTTATAATCAACAACAATTGTTTACAACTAATCGTAGGCCAAACAATTTAAGATTTCCATACGCGGTAACACCGAGATCAGCAAACACGAAATCATTTTTTCACCAATCAACAAATGAACAGACACCCACAACAACCGCCATGGAAACAATTTGGTTTCAGGACAAGGATCCTAGAACTTTAAATAGCCCACACAATAGTAATTACAACCCATTGTTATCATACAGAAGCTGGGCAAATATGCCATTCGATTCACGCGAATATAACTTTTTTAAGGCACCTCTTCATAACCTTAAAGATCGTGTGTCAGAGTACTTCCCACCCCTGCCACCAGAAAACACTAATACAGTCAAACGAAGCACAAAAAACATGGGGAGAGACAAACTCCACCAGTCTATGTACCCAATACTTAAACAGTTTTACAGTCTCACCGAGAGATTTTTATATGATTATGACTATGAGTTTAAGATCCCAATAACATGTCTCTTCGACCAACTTATAGCTAAGGCACCTGAAGACTTATCTGCGTACAGTATCTACGATCATCAGATATTTCAACTGAGTTTCAATTTTCTGCATCCTACTCCGAAAGATGTACAAAACAATAACTACAGAGTGCATGAAACTAAATTAATTCACAACCTTATATATTATACATTTCTACGTGACAAAAGCCATAACACATCAAAAAGTTACATTCACATAAACGACCAACTGACGTCGCCCTATTTCCTTAATTACGGATATCGTTTGAAATGGGAATATACATTGGGCACACTTCGAAACTTTGACCCAATCAAGAACTACTATATATTCCAACCAAAGGATTCCCCGTAACGACCACTCATGGTACCGCTAGAAGCTTTAGAACCTTGCGAGGAATACCACGTGTATCACCTCGAAGGAAGCGTAAGGAACCGCGCTTTCACAAATAGGATAAACTTCAATAATGAGCGCACGAAAACAGAACTTGAGCACGAACTATGCAATACAGTGAAAGCATCAATTACAGATATTCCATTAAAAGATCTAACGAACTTACTTGCATATTTTCTGTCAAAAGACGACAATTTCGTAAAGGAATACCGACATTATAAAGAACGAACGAACTATCCGAAACAAACGGAGAAGTTATGATAATGCTGTCACAGTAACAAGTAACAACTCCTGATAATCTCGACAAGTAACAAAAATAACTATGAAATTAAATCAGTGCATATATTTATTTATGTTTTCTGAAACACAAAAATTCACCCCTTTCTGATAAATGTATTTATATCAGTTCAATAATTTATACTCAAATACTATGTAAACCCTTATGGTTGAGTTTTTACCTAAATAAATATGCTCACATCGAGTAATTTGGAATTGTACTTCATATTTGCACAACCATTTAATTACACAAACAATTGTACCAAATGTTATATATCTTTTCTACTCAATAAACTTTAAAATGAAAAAAATAATTTTTTAATTTTCCTATAAACCCTAACCTAATTTATATAATATATATGTATATATGCAGAGGTCTTTCCATAGTTAGTTATATGCAATTTTGTAAATAAATAACAACTTGAAATAAGCGCAGAACTGACAAGAATAACAACATTTACAACTTAAACACAGTGTAAATGTAAATGTACACAATGAGTCATATAATAGACATACTAACTCTATGTATAACATGTAATACAACATTTACAGACCTTGAGTCATCGACATGACAATTCAACAAAACTCATTCTAGATTCTTATAGAACAGATTTGTTTACACAACATACAAAACTAGAATATCAGTGTGAAATCATAATAACATAGCAAAGTGTTAAATACTTTTCCAAACAAACCATAGCAATATACCAACTTGTAACATAGATCAAAACATAAAATACTTGAATTTCGAAATTTTCACATATAAAAACATATGCATAAACAAAGTACCAAATACATGAAAAATATACTTTCATTTCTCAAAGAACAAACAACATGCATGGATACATTACATTCACCCTTTAAGCCATAGTAACAACTAACAGCTTTACCTTTACTGGTAACAACTAACATTGTAGTACTCCAAATACTGAAAGAGTCTTTGGATTATTTGGAAGATTGTATGAGCGCGCAGACAGAGACTTTTAACTTAATTTCTGAAGTTAAAAGGAATAGAAGTTGATTGCATACAGTAGTTGGACATTTTTGGATATATCCATTACACACCCATAAGCGAGATCTATAAACCCTTTACAAAAAAAATAACACAACACAAATTGTAGAAGTATAACAATACAATTCGTAAGAATTGATTGCATTAGAAAAACTTCGGATTCGCGCAGGAAACAGATTATTCATACATGTTCATATTCAGTAACAAAATATGTACTAATCCAACATGGCTACACAATCACATGTCACTTGAACATTTTTAGACCGTGTCACACACCTTATGGTGACCTAGCCAGTACTACCCTCAATTGATCCTTCGAATTCCATAAACATATAACAAGGTACACTTAACACAGATAATATAAATCTTTGTTTTCTTTCCAACCGGAAGGGATACTACGTATAACAGAACATTGAACCCCAACACAGGTTATAACAGAGAAAAAGTTTTCTGAACCTCTAACACCTAACAACAAATCAATTCAGGTAAATCAGGTAAGTCAAGCCACTGGACATCAGGATCGCCTCCGAGCATCAACACTGGATCTACCCGAAAGGATCTTCAACCACTGGATGTGGTACTGGAATAGATACTTTTGTGGTTGTTGATGTTCACTCTTTGCTCTTTGGGCAACCTATGTCTAGGAATCGACTTACAGACGAACCGATCTCAAGCAACACACTACAAAATGAAAGAAAATCCTTCAGAGAGAAAAAAACAGAAATTGACTTATTAGAATGTACAAGAGACTTTCAAAAAACTCGAAACCCCGGAAAGATGGAGTCAAATATGACTTCCAGAAAAAACTATTTGAAAGACTTTATTATTTAAATAAATAAAGACTGAAAATACTCTTCCCTGATTGGATAAAAAAGGGAATAATATCTTTTCCTTTTTTATCCTTTAGATGTTTACCCATTTACCCCTCTTCTCAGAAGAGAAAGTTATTTAGTCAGTACCAGTTAACCACCTGATATAATAATAAAGTATATTTCTCTCTCTCTACTCCGCTCTTGTTTTGTATTGAGATATACGTTAGACTTTAGCATTGGGGCCCGTGCACAGTCTACTGAAGCTCAGATAGAAGAGTAAAAGACTAGAGATATAGAACTATAGTTAGTCATGTAAGTCTCACTATTGTAATATTGTCTTGAGATACTATAAGACCTCAGTAGAGTAACCTCACAAGGTAACCCTACTCGAGACACGTCTTATCTGGTGCGACCAGTCGATTGCGTTCCGAACTAAAACAAAAAAAAAACCAAAAAATACTTAATTTCCCTAACGAAATTATTATTGATAACCACATAATTTAACCTACATATAACAGCATACTAATGGCTACCAGCCATCAAACACAAATGACTACCAGTCATTTCTTAACACCATTTACAGTTGCTAGCGATTGCCCGCAAGAAAACCGTGAAATTATTTACAGAATAACAATAAATTTGAAGAATAACCTCTTCAAAGAAACAAACCATATACAACAAATTAACATCCATAGAAATCATCTGGCTCATTATCTACCAGTAATACTACTGGATAGAGACCAATTAAATAAACGCTACACATTCACCTTAGCAGATGAAAAATGAAATAGAAAAATATTCTAAATTCCAGAATGAAACAACACTATCTGATGTCCTCAAAACATTCTTGAGGAGACACGAAGAATCCCAAGAACAAAACTAACAGCAATACACAAACACAACATACGAAATACTACGGAATACAACCAGATATTTAACCAAACAACAGAAACAAATACAATCAGTAGAGGATAAATTACGAATTGACATAATAAATTACAACAATTGGCTAACAAAAATTTTGAACTTAAAACAGAATTAAAAACAGCAACATTAGATGTAAAAAAATTGTTTCAGAAATTACATTCCTATTCTGGTTAGACAATTTTGAACACATTAATGACAAAAGAATACAATTTGGAGAACCAGTATACGAAGAGATTGAAAACTTATGTGACGAACTCAAAAACATCTGGAACAGTGAGAACTATTCACCACACTTTGAAAGCACACTAATATTAAGTTCAGACAGCTTGAATTACATAGAAGGATTAGAAAATTAAGTAAAAATTATGGATCAAAGACAGGCAGGTTCATCATCATTTAGTTTGTCAAGAAGTTTGACATTAACGTCAACACCAAAAGACGTTCTGGTAAATACAAGTTTACAATCAAAACAAAAATCAACAAAAAAACCGGATAAACCATTAACATCAAACTTATTTGGCCATCAAAACAATATAGCGGACGAAATATACATTTCTAACACAGATGAAGAAGATCTCAAATTTGGGAACTGGCTACCACCATCAGTAAATCAGAACGTTAGAAAGAAAAATCAGTATCCAACACAACATAATTATAATAGAAATAATACATACATTAGCTCATTAAACGATAACCGTCAAAATCAAGAACTATACTGGGAACAACAAATGCACAATTATAAAGAACTAAAAGATGAAATAACAGAAAAAGTAACAAAATCATACAAGTAAACTAATCGATAACCTAGAAAACAAATTTAGACAAATAAATGAAAACATAAAAAGAAAACAAGAAGAAGCAATGGAAACGATGTTTAACAGACTTGAAGGAACAATAGATGACATTAATAGACAAAATAATCCACGAACAGAAAACAGAAACACAGAAAATAACAATATACAAAATAATAGACAACAAGAAAACCGTACACGAAGAACTAATTCAATCACAACAGAAGAAAGAGAAACAACAGTCGTAGAACCTCCTCTACCATTCTATAAACAAATAACATCAATGAGCAAAAACGAAGAACAACAAATAGAACAGAACATTAGGAGTGGTTCGGTACCAACAACAATTAGACCATTCGACGGTACAGACCCAGCATACACTGTTGAAGAATACTTAAATAGCATTGTAGCAGCGATGATATTTAGTAGTGGCATAGAACCCGTAAGTAAACCAGGACATCACCAATGGAAAGTAAAAGTAACAGCTTTAATTTTACATACTCTACAAGGACCAGCTCAAAAGTGGTACTCCACTCTACAAAGTGAAACAAAACTGGATTGGGAGTTATTCTGCAAAGAATTCTCAGACATGTTCTATTCAGAGAAATCAAAACAACAAGCAAAAAGAGTGTTACAACAACTACAGGAACATACAACCGAATCCCTACGATCATTAGCATTACGAAATGAAAAATTAGTAAAAACAGCATATTCACTCTATACAGAGGACTATAGTAAAAGTTTAATGAACCAAACATTTATCAGATGCTTGGACAACGAATTAAAAACATCAGCTTCGAAGAAACATGCTAGCCATAAACAAACGCCAAGAGAACCAGAAATGCCATTGAAAACATTAGTCGATAAAATTGACCAAATGGACTTAACAAGAACAATAACAAATAATCAAAAAAGATTATATGAAGTTAATCAAACTACGTCAAATATCAACGAAGATCTCAAACAAATGAACGCAGCTTGTAATAATATTAACGATCTAAACCAAAATGACCTGGAACATTTTGAAGAAACAATCTGTAACGTTTTTAACGGAATTAACAATACATATGATAGAAAAAACTTAAAGGAAGACCGAAGTTTTCACTATTTTGCAGGTATTGCAGGTCACACGCACACACAAAAGGCAGATGCTTTAAAAGACCACGACAAGAAAGCATTACACGACCAAAAGAAAAGTCATTCTTTGGACACATGAGAAATAACCAGAACCTACCAAATAGAAAAATTGATTCAAACAATATTAATGGACGACAATTACCATCAACATCACCAGTTTACAACAATTCACGAAGCAGAACACCATATAGATCACAATCACGAAATGGATACTACAATAATTCCATTAGTAAAAATAACAGAAATCAACAAGATTGCAGGAATTCTTACACAAATAACAATGATGGAAGTGGCAGCTATAATAGAAACATTTATAATAGAAGTAGAACCAATAGCTACAATAGAAACAGTAATTATAACAGATACAACAATAGTAGATCAAACTCGAGATATTCGAACCGTAGTTTTTCAACACAACATTCACCGTACAACAGAAGTAATAACAATAATTACAATAACAATAAATATAACAGACAAAGAAACTATAGCAGAGACTCAAACTGAAGTGATAGATATAGACACTGATCAAATAGTAACAATAGACATTATTCTAACAGTAACAGAGACAATAGAACAAGTTCATAAAATAGAGAACAAAGCAATAGATACCAACCAAGAGATCGCAGTAAAGACAGAAATAGCTTCAAAAATTAACAGAATAAACAACACAGAAGGACAAACACAAAACAATGATCCACCTGGAATAGATGAGAACGAGTACTCATCAGAATCATCTAATGAAGACCAAGAAGTATTAGAAAATTTTACAACGCAAACGAAGATACATGCAAAACCGTAATAAATACACTAGAAAGTAACCCTACCTGGATATTACCGATGTACAAACATAACAAACTAAAACAAGATTTTACAAAACAGAAACCAATACTTGAAACCGATTTCCTATTAGATTCTGGAGCAACATTAAACTTCTTGAACGAAGATACATGAAACAAATTAAAATACAACAACCCAGAAATACAACTCGAAAAAGCTAACAAAACACTTACAGCAGCAAATAATACCACCATAGAAACATTCGGGACAATAACACTTAATTTAACACCAGAACGAATGTCGAACAGCAGAAATAAACTTCAACAAAACTTTAATATCTATCTCTATCTAACACAATGCTATCATAACATTCTTGGAACCCCGTTCTTCAAAGAGTATTTTAGAAACCATTAATGTGAACACAAATAAACTAACAATAAATACAAACACAATTATAGATAATGAGATTACTTTCTTTATGAACAGCACAAAGGATATTCCTACTATTCTAGATTATACCCAATTTTCAATAGAGAACCAATGTACTTTGAGGAAAACCAGCACAAATGCATTACCTTTCCAATACCAATTTTCAAAGAAATGGAAACATCAAGTGGAAAGACAATTAATAAATCAATTTACTTTTTTGAACCGATAAACTAATACCAAATACCTTATCATTCACCGATAAAAAAGATCTGTCACTAGAAAAAGAACACTTTATCGACATATTTCTAATCAACAAAAATCTACATAAAATAACAGTCAACACTGGATTTCTCGGCTTTATATATCAAAACATCACTTTTAGAAAACACAATGAAGAATTGTACCAAACAAACTCAATAGACTTATTGGTAGCATTATACCAATTAATATACGAAAACGAAAACGATATCAATGAAATATTAAACATACAAGATAATGAAACAATTGAACAAGTCGCAACATTTGAAAGAAAACCTAATTTCAAATGCAAATTCTACATTAGCAAATGCACGGAAACAGAGAAAGAGTTCATCCAAATGTTTGATTTCCAACACTCATACTTAACACAAGAAGAATTTGAAAAAGTAGTATCAATCATATTAGAATACAAACAAGTTTACGCAACAACAAAATTTGACGTCGGAAAAACTTAAGTAAGACTGAACCTACCAATGAAAAAAGATGCAATCTTTAAAAAACAAAGAATCAGTAAAGTACCAATACACCTTCGAGAACGAATTCAAAAACTACTCGATGTATTAAAAAAATACGACATAATTGCACCTGTCAATAAAGAACAACTATCAACGGGAAATACATTTACAAACACCGTAATAATATTGCGAAAAGGAGAATCCTTACAGATCGTATTGGACGCTCGATACTTGAATAGCATGATAGATTAATCCAAATGCAATTGGCCTATTGAACCTGTTGACATGGCACTAACACGAATAAACGGAACAATATTTACAACAGCTGATCTCAATAGTGCGTACAACCAGATGCAACTAGATCAACAATCAATGAGATACACTCATTTCACAATTGGCAATGAACAATATTGCTTTAAACGATTATTTTATGGAATATCAATAGGACCCGCAGCCTTTGCATCAATACTAACACACTTTCTTTACCCCTTAATCAAAAAAGGAACAGTAATCACCTATGTTGATGACATTTTTATCCAAACCAACTCGTACGAACAGATGTATGAAACACTGATAGAATATCACAAGATACTATCGAAAGAAAACCTTAAAGCAGCACCTGATAAAACATATTTCATGCTGAAAAAAGTCAAATTTCTAGGACACATTTTAGAAGACAAGAAAGTAAAACCACTAACTTCAAGAATTGATGGTTTCCAAAAACTGGAACCACCAACAAGTATGAAAGCACTACAAAGATTACTCGGAACAAAATACTTCTTTGCAAAATATGTCTACGGCATGCAACCAATATTACAACCATTATATAACCTTCTACACAAAGAAAGTGATTTCAAATGGACAAAACAACATCAAACAATTTTTGAACAAATCAAAAGAACAATAACACACAAATTAGAGTTAACAATGCCAGATACTCCGAGACCATTCTACATAGTAACAGATGTTTCGAACACAGGCATAGGAGCAGCATTACTACAACAACACCCAACTGAGAAGAAAATGAGATTAGTCTCAGCGAATTCAAGACTACTCACACTTATAGAAATGCGACTATCCACACTAATTCAAGAATGTTCAGCAATAATATTCGCTCTAACAGAATATGAATTCTTGCTAACAGGCTCAAACCATCCAACTGTATTATTTACTGATCACAAACCGATCACTTACTTCTTCACTCAGAAAAACAAACCTAACCATAGAGTCTACAGATTTCAACCCATTCTAATGAAAATTCCAAATAAACACGTTACTTGGACAGAGGTAAAAAACCTATCCCTCTCCAATTTTTTGAGTAGAACAATTGACGAAGAACATTTTACTAAAACACGTGATATAACAGTGGAAATACCAGAAAACATAAAGTTTTTCTTCGCAAAAACACCTTTTGCAAATAACCTAGAATGCAAATACAGCATATGTAACAATACAAACGACGAAAAGCCAGAAAAAACACGCTACCCAGTATTAGCAAACATACATAACAACTATTTTGAGATAATTATTGATAAAAACGAATATCATCCAATTTCATTCGAAAAATATAATACCGAAACAAAAACCACATTAATACCAAAATAAAAACCAAAAATAAAAAACTGGCAATCTCCACTAGTAGAAAAAGACAATCTCATTATTAAGAAAAAACAAAAAGGACCTTATACAACACATCACGATGATGGCTATTTAAGACTGATCACTAACATAAACATAAAAACAAAACAACAACCAAATTACGAAAACACGAAAAAATCAGATATCTTCTATGACAAAAAAACAAAAGTAACTGAAGAACTAATCAGAGAAACACAAATACTAGATTCTGTACTTCACAAAGTAAAAATGTGGAAAAAACATAATAATAAACCACACTCAGTAACAATGGAAATACGTGGAAACAAAGGACTATTCGCTTACTTTAGAAAGTTTAAATCAATATTAGTTGATGAACGATCTGGAATAATCAAAATAATCATAATCTTACACAAAAAATCGATACAAAGAATCTGTTTACCATTGACATTATTACTTTGTACATTCTATGAGAACCATTGCATTGACCTAGTAGGTCACACAGGCCTTGAAAAAACAAAACGTAATGTAATGGACAAATACTATTTTCCATTTCAATACTTGGCTAAAAATATTAATAGCTGATTGTATACAATGCCAAACAAACAAAGTGTTTGCCAATACGAGAACAAAAAGCAAACAAGAACAATTGGCGACAACAAAAACATATTTCAACGAAATGATAATGATCGACACAAAGGGACCAATCCACCCAACTTCTGAAGGAACTACATCTTTGTCATAGTTGACGCATTCTCAAATTACGTCCCGATAATGTGTGCACCAAAAAATAATGCACATTATGCATTTACATCACTATTTGAACATTGGTTCATGAAATTCGGATTACCCGAAAAAATTAGATCGGATAACGGATCAGAATACAATAACGCAGAACTAAAACACCTTTGTAACTGTTTTGAAATCAAATTCAAACCCAGTACAACCTATGCACCCTGGACCAACGGTCTAGTAGAAGGAACAAATAGAATAATTGGAAAAATTATTCGAACATTATTACAGGAAAAATACAATAATTGGTCATGGAAAGCAAAAATTTTCCCCTACGCATATAATACACAATACCAAAAAAGATTAAGTATGTCACCATATGAAGTTGTTATTAACCAAAAACCACGAAAGCCAACAAAGATAAAACTTGGAACAACAACAGATGAGATGTAAAACTGCAACCCAATTGAAACAAGTGCATGTAACACACAACCAACACACACCCATTTAGAAAAACAATTTAGTCACCCGAAAATTGCAAAACTTCAGAAAGGAACATTTGCCAAATGGTTCCTTGACAAAGAAAAACATTATAATGAAACATATAAAACGATAACCAAAATTCTACAGAACAGAAAAAAATTAACGGACGAAATGAATTTTAAATTCGGAACAGCAAAACCGATCGAGAAAAATACTTTCGTATTAGTAACAAATCATCAACAAGTTGATGGAGTTTCTAAAAAAAACTGTTACCTTTAAAAACAGGACCCCATATCTTATCATCGATAAGCCCACAGAAACAACATACATATTAAAAGATAACAATAAAGAACAAATAACAATACACAGAAATCACATTGTACCATACTACCCTAAAGAAAAACATATAAAATTAGAACTCCAAAACTATCTCCTTACAGAAAATGTTCCAACGATAAAACAACTTAAAAAAACCACCAAAAGAGAATCAGAATTACGCCATCCGGAGAAAGACCAAACTCATCAATACAATCTTCGTAGAAAGAAGATAACACTAATATAAATAAAAATTCCACATTTACCCCATTTTTCATCGATAACACTTATTTCATTTTTCTGGAAATTTTAATATATTACAGAATCATTCAAAACCACATCTATATACTACGTCTTAACAAATGAGTTGTGAACAATATTTAACTTCATGAACACTGTTTAAAATAATGAACAATTTCTCATTTTATGACAAACTGAAAATTCTGCATTCACTACCCAGATATCTACACCTAACAGTTATTTTAGCAATCAGTATTCTACTGCCTCAACTATGTACACAGTTTTCTACTACTAAAATACTAAATCTCTTTACCCTACATAATACTTCCTCTAGAGAAGTTCTTTCAACAAATTATAATATATTCCTTTCATATGAAAGAGCGCAGAGCACCCCCTAACCCGAACCAATCTGCGCGTATATCCCCTAACCATCAAAACAGTATACAGAAGCAACTAAATTCAATAAAAACAAATTAAAATATCACAATAATTAAAATATCAAAAAGAAGAAACATTAATATACTTATAAGTACAAATAAAAACAAAAGCACATCAAAACTAAAAGGTGTTAACAACCACCTAACCTCTAATCTCTATAACATATGTCGACTAGCAACTATGTGAATAAGTACCAAGTTTATAAAACAAAATGTTACTAAACAATGCTACTAAACAATGTTCAATAAATAACAATTCAAAAACAAACAACATTTAAGTACAATAACACCTTCTAGTGAAAAAAGATATAAAAACGATATTAATATAGACGAATACTACTCTTTCAACAATCAAACGACAAATTGAACTAACACCATCTTCAACAAAATTTGTCCACCATCATCTTGCTCTTCACTTTCTTCTTTCACCACCTTCATCAACATTGTTCACCATCATCTCACTGTCTATTCAACATCACCATCCATATTGTAAAACAAATATACAAGTAACAACAAATTCAAATAACAAACCGAATATCCAAACAGGATATACTAATACTATTAGGTTTTGATAGTAGCCCTTGGAACCACCACTATTGAATGGAAAAAAGGGTTTCACCTAAACAATGAAATCAAAACACAAAACAAACAAAAAACAATTGGTATCTTGTTGTTCACAAGCTTGGAACTGGAATAGACATCATGGAATTGTCAACATTACAAACAATAAACAATCAATCAATAAAAACAATAAAATAAAAAATAAAAACAAATAACAATGTCCCCTCACGTTCCAGGATTAACGGAATGGAATAATACTTTGTAGAAGCTAAAGTTGAAAAAGAACAGTAAACAATGTAAACACATAAACAAAGTTGCAAAATAACAAGAGTAAGTTAAATAACAGAGTAAACCCTGTTACAACGGCAATTAGTAAAGAGAAAGAGGAAACAAATAATGCGAATAACAATGCGGAAGCTAACTCAATAACAACTATCTTAATATTAATACTAAATGTACTGTGTGAGTCTCGTTATATAACAAACGACTGCATGAATAACAAACGAATAACTTCCTGTATCCAACATGGAAGTATAACAACAAGAAAAAGTAATAACAAGGAAGTAGTAAAATTACGACAGACAGCGGTGTGTAATACTTGTCAATCGATTAAGTGACAATTGACACCTATATAAAAAGTGCACTTGAATATATAACACTATTCGTAAACAAGTAAACTTCTTTATTAACGTTCTTTGTAAAACGTATTAATAATAGTCGATCTGTATTTATAACATCAGTATAATGTACATTCACGTATTTCATTAACATCTACGTATCGTACCTGAAACAGAGATGAAATAACACAATGATTACATTAAAACCTTGCATACAAAACATACTAAATTTCAAATATCACATACAACAACCCCCCCTTCGATTTCCATACATAAAGGATTTGGTCAATTTAAATAACACTTAAAATTCGGCCAAATAACTTTCCACGATTTGAACACATATGTAAATAACCTCTATAAAACACAACAACTGTGTACGTCACAACCTATAGGCGTCATAAAAGCAAAACGGACGAAAGAAAAAGCGGACGTCATAGAATTCATTAGCAAACAAAAACCTCATTAATACCTCATTAGCACCTTCATTAGTAAAAGAACACCGATAATCAAATGTAACAAGGACCCAATTACCAAAGCAGAAAGAGACACATTCTCTTTATACCCTCATCAGTAGATGAATAGATATTAGAACAAATTACAAGGACTTAACATAGACGGATTCGGCTATATGAACGCTTGTACACGAACTACGAGTGTACGTCATAATATTTTGAATACGTCACAACCTCTATAGGTTATAAAACAAATGGACGTTATATCCAAAGACGGACGTCTTTATAAACCAACAGACGTCATCTCAAACCAACGCAATCAAACTCATTAGTAGCTCCATTAGCAAAAGAACACCGATGATCAAAAGTAACAAAGACCCAATTACCAAAGAAGAAAGAGACACATTCTCTTTATACCTTCGCAGATGATGAGATTCAAGAACAAATTATAGGAAATTAACATTTCCATACAACTCAATTAGTAACAAACCAAAATGCCAAACCAATTAACATTTGCAACGCCATGAACGAGATGGTGATTACCATGATAGATCTGACAAAGATCAATTAGCAGTTGAAGTTACCACTTCAATTGCACAAACATCAATTTGAAGTTAACAAAACTAACATTTGACCAATTAACATTTACACCAAATAAATTGGTAACCCATTAATACCTACACCAAACCACTTGGTACCATATTACCTTATTCATCAAGATATAGGTAACAATCAAAGTTGACGCCACAAGGCACCTATTGATTAACGGACAACTTGAAACTAAATGTTAACGAGTAAATAAACAACATCATTTGACTAACTACCATAATCATACCATGACGAAAGCACGTCATTATACCATCAAACATACCAATTACAGGCGAAAAATAATCACAACAACAAAGTTATGGAAACTTCAAAAGAATCTTCTAATCCTAAAACTACGGAACTCCAGAAACTAATTAGATCCAAACGATTGTGAAATTAGCAAATTCAAGAAACAAACAAGAAAAACGGAAGACACCTAAATGTCAGGAGAATTGTAGAGAGCAACAGGAAATAAAACGAAAATCGCAACTCCGATTTTGTCTCGTACATATCACTACCTCAGTAAAACTTGATTATTTTGAAAATTTCGGCTCAGCTGAAAATACAAAACAAAAACTTTTAATACTCAGCCAGAAAAATTTCATAACTTCAATTCTTAAATAACATTCTTTCTGACTTGTCTCAGATTTTGATAACTTTCTAAAAAATTTGAAATTCTTCTAAATATTTCCCTCTACATTTTCATCCTCAATATCAATTCCATTCTCAAACGGTATTGTCACACTACATTCAAATGAATTCAATTCATTTTGAAATTTTCACTTCAGTAAAACATCAAATCATTTCTATAAACCGATAAATCGATAAACTCCAAGTTTTCAGGACGATTTTGTTAACCACGACTATCCTTTCGGATGTCATATACATTTTGATATTGATAGTGTTAGAGTAACCGATTGTAAAGTAACACGCAAAAATTATTTTTTTTTATAATAGAAGGTAAAACTGAAACTGGACAAGAAATAAAACTTTTTTGGCGAGAACAACATTTTGAATTCCTAAAGAACACAGCATCTTGCACCGAAACAATTACAGAATGTGAAACGCTGAAACAACAAATTAACAGATAGGTGTGTTCATATAAACAAACTACATACTGTTTTTATCGTAGTTTGCAAAAATGAAGCTATAGAATTGTTAGACGATAAACTAGAAGAATAGAACCATACATGATACCTATTATAGTCATAGTTGTGTATCAATGGGAACACAAGAACTTGCTAGTGCGGCACATTAGAAAATAGAACTTGCTAGTGTGTCAGTTACAATAGTAAATAACTGTCACTTTGCAGTGGTGCATTGCATTCAATCTCCAGCTATAGTATACAAAACAAGTATACAAAACAATTTCACCTTTAACTAAAGTTACGATATAACATACTACCACACACACACACACCTCCTACAAAAATACAAACAAAAACACAGTAATTTCAGTTTAAAAAATTGATTTCCCAGACGCATTAATAGCAATATACATAATATTATCTAAAATAATATTCTTCTTAACTACCTTTCTAGTACCCTGCATAGTCGTAATTTCTACGTACTTAGCAATAGTAACATTAAACGAAGTTATCAGAAACCGTAGAGTTATCTATGCAAGTCCACCAGTTCAATAATAAAGTAACAACTAATGGATAAAATTCACTCCGATATATACCATGTATGTATAACCAATACAGATATTATAGAACTAGAAATTTTTAAAACCATTAAAGTTGCATTCCTAATTTATTTCTTCCTACGCACGTGCTTAGGTTTAATAGAATATTTCATAAACCCATAAAAATTGATCCTATCCCAGATATAAAAGAATCAATATATCACATACTACACTCCCAAAAATTCTATTTACAAATAGGATTCCCTGAAAATTCACCATTACACGGCAACGTTATTATTTATCAATTAAATCTTCGCCTAGAAAATAACGAAATTTGGATATCCAATTTAGGAGCTCAAACACAGCCACCATAACAAGAACTTATACCACTAATAATACTAACACCACCATACATTTAACTTCCACCACACGGACCTAAATCAGGAGCATGAAAATAATCCGCAAAAATTGCGTCATCAAACAATAACCATAATAACAACAATAACAATCAAGAAAGACCACCTCATAACGAAGTCACAGATTTAACAAACATACCAACATCCCTGGAAATTTATGATAATTTAAACCCAGGTAGAGAAAACTTATACACTGTACGGCGAGACCGCCCGGAAAGAAGAGAGCTCTTAGGAGCACGACGTAGATCTTCTTTATCATTTCCAACACAAGATTCAACATTAGTTTCATATGGTTCAAGAGATATTGATTCTAACTTAATTAGACTTATAGAAACAGGACAGTCTAACTTAATTAGACTTATAGAAATAGGACAGTAGAACTTGAACACCAACACTGCATAATTTTAGTATAAAGTCACCAAGTGATAATTCGGCTAATAGTACAATCCGAACAACAACATCCTCACAAATAAGAGCAAATCCTTTTCTATCACCGACATTTCAACAAAGACAAGACTTCAATTTTGTCCTAGAACATTTCAGTGTACAACCACTACATTCACCGAATAGTTCACTTTGGTCAGCAACTTCGCCACAGTCTGCGAGTAGTAGCACATCAACAGCACAAAGAACAAATCATTCTTCGTCAATCGACACTCCTGTCAGCATACCTCAAATCAATTTGACAAATTCCTTACAACCGCCTAGAAATACATCTTTGTCACCATAGTCATTTATACTAGAAATAAGACTACCATCAAGCCATCCAGGTAGAACAAGATCAACGCCAATCTTGAACCCAAATCCACCTACACGAAGTAGGGTTATTGAACACGCACATCTTTTTGCATTAGAACACAAAACTTGGAATCCACCACCACCACTATACGGACCCACTAACTTAGGAGACACACTTACTAACTGGTCAAGGAATAGATTAATTAACACACTAAATCTTACAGCGCGACAACGTAACACAGCACTTGAATTCTTAGCAACTCCAAAATTAGAACTAAAGGTAACACAACAATAAAAAACGGAACTATCTTCAATCACCCATTTCACGCAACTACACCATCCATAATAACAACGACAACTCCAGCACCATTTATTTGCACTGAATTCATATATAAATTTTTCTAGATACACCAAGCAGACGCTAGGTTTTGCAACATTTTATAATCCACATACAGGTTTATCATATACATGTCGCTTCAACTAAAAGCTATAATAATAATACTGTTATTTATAATATTATACAATTACATGAAAATAGAAACGAAAATTGAATTAGAACACAGGTTACACGAACGTGTTAAGCAACGTCTAAAAGATCGTATCAATGACCGAATGACCGAACGTATAAAGTACTTCCAAACAAAAACAAAACACTGAACAAACATTCAAACAATTCACAGAATAAATACACAGAAAAACTCAATAACGTTACAAACCATCTAACACACAATCACAATCACACAAACTTCAAGAACTACCCAGGATATTTTACATATAATACAACTAGGAACTAGAAGAGTTTAAAAACAGTTCAGACTACGAAGCAATGTGGGAAATAGCCATCGATAAATGGACACGAAATCGGAATTTCTATAGAGAACAATCAACAAACAGTATACTAGCGAACTTCAACATGAACAATAAAAGACAAAAAAGACAAACAAAAGTAGACATTGTAGAACTAACAGGACAAAACAATAATGGCTCCGCAACTGGAACACACGACATCTTTATAGAACATTACGATTGCGATGCATAAGAAATTACTGATGTTAAGTATTATGAACCAAACAAAATTAGAACTTGTAAATTCAAACCACTCGATTTAGATATGACAAAAACCGAAGTACAACTACTATCAAAAGCACAAGCAGTAGAAACAAAAGCTTGCGCAGTTACAGGAACAATCAAAGAACGCGTAGAATGGTGTTCACAACACACTGATTATATAAGAGCTAACAGACCTAGTTATTACGTCTCAGATGCACGAAGAACAAAAATATTAGATGCAGATGAAGTTTGAAACGAAATCGCTAGAATTAACCTCCTAAAAAACACAAAATATAAACCAACACGATATAATTTTTCATTTAATTACATAGCCAACCAACGACTTCAGAAAAAGCTCGAAGACATGCAAGGCAGAATACAAATTGAATTTGATAGTCCTATGGTACCACCATACGGAAGAATAGTCTACGATTATACAAAACCGATGTGGATACCAAATGAAACTAAAAATGCTCAGTCAAACTGCATGAAAGGACCAAGAAAACAAAAGAAAATAGATATACTAGATTGGACATTAGAAATAAAAGAAGTATCATTAATACTAAACTTAGACACTGAAGAAATATCATATATGGGAACAAAATTACCATGTGATCTCCGGAAAGGGAGTGTCTACCGACACCGTTCACAATAGCAACAATAGTTTGGGAACCACAAACACATTGTCAATTATTTGAACTTATTAGATTTGATGCATTTATGGTAAAATACCAAGTCAGATACTGGATAGAAACAAATGCCGAATCGACAAGAGTTCAACAGCTTGATATAACACAAAAATTAAAATGAGCAAAACAGACACTATTGACACCAGATTTGACTTCTACCCATTAGTACAACGCAAATGCGGTTCACTCCAACCAATACACAAAACAGAGTAAGACGACATTTATATAATATACGAATACGGATTCAATATGCACACAGGACAAAAAGTAACAAGAAAGAAAGACAAATTTCAAGAAGAAAAATTTATAAAAGTTAAACCAAAACAAATAACATCAGATCACACACGGTACGAAGACGAGGAAAACAAACAATATTACAATGGTTTTGTAAACGAAAACACACACATGAACATGAAAATGGACCTATACATGAGTAACATATACTCGAGAATAAGTCTACAAGCAATAGAATTTTATTCAAAAATCTGTGAACAAACTAGAAACATCCGACAGTTAACACTTACACAAGTACAAAAGAACACACCACTCCTAGGTTATATCCTTACTGGAGATAGATCAATATTTGTCAAACAAAAAGGAGTGAACGTAATGAAAATGTACAAATGCGCGAAAAAATTATCTCCCTTATACGTACCACAAACTCGTGAATGTTACGATAAAATATCAAATCTTTACAAAAATAGAGTACAATACGTACGTCAATTAACAAGACAAACCTATTTATGGGCAAAGAAAGTACCATGCTCACACAGCAACTTCGATCAATTAATTTCTATAGACACTGAAGGAACAGCTAGATATAGAGTAACACCATACCCAGTAAAAGTAGAAACAATATTGAATACAATATCACCTGAGGAATTCGTACTTGAGAACATGTTTAGTAAAGCGAGTTTAATTGAAAGTGGTTTATACAGTGAAGAACAACTAGTACAAGAACGAAAACGAGATTTACTACATGAATATATGCGAGACCGCGAAAAACCCTTTTAAAAAGCAACATCAGCAAATGCTCAGAAATTACTTGAACAATTAGGATTATTACAAACCTATAAAAACTACGAAGAATCACTTAAATGGTTAAGAGATCTCAAATTTAATGGATATAACTTCCAAATTGATCAACCAAGTGTTAACTGGAAAGAGATCTTTGACGGAGCATGGCTAAAAGAACAAATATTAACAATCTTTGGTTGGCCATGGTACGTCTTAGAAAAAATGGCAATAATATACGCCATGATAAGTTTGATATTATTTATAACAAATCTTATCATCAAATTTCATAACGCTTTTGCAATACTTAAAGCATTCGGAAAACAAGCAAGCATATCAAAAATTCTACTTACAGGAGTTTTCCGAATATTTTCACAAGCATTAACTCAACTCGTAGCTCAAATACAAGAAGAAGACAATAGTCACAACAGTGATGAAAACAACACACACTACGGAAATAACAATTCACGAAAGTATAAACAAAAATTTTGTCGACACTCCACAGATTTACCACATATAACAGACCGTGATGACAATGATGAACCTACAGAAGTTTATGTAGATACGAATTATAAACATTATAACACAACAATTAGGAGAACAGAAAAAGGACTACAACTAGGAACAATAGAATCACCTACGAAGAAACAAAAACCACCATTACCAGAACGTTTTAGAACCATTGCAAACAATATCGGAAAAAAAATACCACAACTCCAACCACAACTCATTACTCCACCACCTGCATATCAATACTTAGAAAATAACGCACCCTTACCCAGTGCGCCGCATTTACAACAACAACCTACATCATTTAACGGACATTCGAATGAAACGCCTTTACCTATTCAACAGTCAACACCTTATGAAATACCTCAGCCTTCTAGTACATCAACAAGTAAACAACCTTTAATACCGTCGGTAAAACTAATGGACATACAAATTCCACCACCTATCGATTTCGACCAATCAAAATTAACGGCTAACAAAATGAATAACCGCAGTCATAGTTTAGACGTACATGCAAATGAAGTAACGTATTGTGATTCGCATTCTGCGGACACTTATGAAGTGTATCAAATCCATATTACAAAAACATCTAACATTTTTTACTTTTTATATATGTACCTAATACATGTATCTGATACTAATAATCACTTGATACTAATCTGATTGCCGAACAACAAAGAATAACACTTACCATGTAACTTGTCACCAATTGTAACAAAATCACAAACAGTGATGGATAAAAATATATAACATCATTAGAATAGTAACAATATGAAACGATAACAAATATACGAGTAACAATACCTTTCATGTAAACTCACACAAATTGTAACTCATGTATGCACACAAATTCCTGCATGTAATTCATGCATGTAACAATTTGTGCGAATATTTATCTAGTTACTTGAATAATCACATAGCCTACAACCTGATACTCAGATATAATAAAAATGAACAATTTATAAGAACACTTCTCTAACAATATTCAAGTAACATTCGCCCTGTAACAAAATCTCTATTACTTATGTACAACAGTTAACAAATAAATATCTTTTAGCAAATGGCATCCAGAATGGACTATGAACAAGAATCTCCATATAAACCTCAGCTATGACGTAGAGGAAGGCGAACTTAGCTCTGGATCTGGACGTTCCAGCCCTGGAACAATTAGAGATAATGCATCCGAGTGTGGCACATAGACAGATGACAACATCGATAACAGTCACCCACAAGAAAAGTCAACACCATGAGGGTGGAAGTGGAGAACACAAGGTCTGAACAATTCACACAGACAGCACTCAATCAACCAACACCACAGGAAATAATTTCTGAAAAAGTTGTTAAACCAAAACAACAGGATGTAAAACGAAACCAAGAGTCTTTCCGTACTAGGAAACCTAATGATATAACAGAACAAAACACTAAAACTAGTACACATAGTTATCAAAGCAATAGACCACAGCACAGATCTCAGAACAATAATTCGTATAATACCTCGAAACCGAGTGACACACATATGTCTCCACCATTACCGAATTACCCCCCCCCAGTGAGACCACCTCCTCCTGAAGATTATACAATAGATAATAACAAAATGCAAAAATGCAACAACGTGTTCAACAACGTTGGTTCGAAAGAAGGAGTCACCACCATGAGGGTGGAAGTGGAGAACACAAGGTCTGAACAATTCACACAGACAGCACTCAATCAACCGACACCACAGGAAATAATTTCCGAAAAAATTGTTAAACCAAAACAACAGGATGTAAAACGAAATCAAGAGTCTTTCCGTACTAGGAAACCTAATGATATAATAGAACAAAACACTAAAACTAGTACACATAGTTATCAAAGCAATAGACCACAGCCCAGATCTCAGAACAATAATTCGTATAATACCCGAAACCGAGTGACATACATATGTCTCCACCATTACCGAATTACCCCCCACCAGTGAGACCACCTCCTCCTGAATATTATACAATAGATAGTAACAAAATGCAACAACGTGTTCAACAACATTGGTTCGAAAGAAATTCCAGTCATATTCGAACAAACAATCTACGTTTCCCCTACGCAATAACACCACGTAGTAACAATAGGAAGTCATTTTTTGATCAATCAACTAACGAACAATCTCCAACAGCTACCGTTATGGAAACCATATGGTTCCAAGAAAAGGATCCTAGAACATTGAACAACCCACATAGCAGTAACTTCTTCTTCTTTTAGTGCCGTGTCTGGTCACAGACATAGGCTTTCCATAGAAGTCTCCATTCTTCCCGTTTCCTTGCGATTCTTATGCACTCGGCTCGAATTCTTCCTACTTTTTCCGAGATACCATCCAGATATGTCTTTCTATTTCTTCCTCTGGCTCTTTTTCCGTTGATGCATCCGGAAAGAATGGTTTCTTCCGATTCGCCTTTTCTGACAACATGTCCAAAGAACTTAAGTTGCCTAGTTTCAATATCTCTCAGTATCATCCGGTTTTTCTGGGTTTTACTTACAACAAACTCATTGGTTTTGTGTGCTGTGTATGATGTGCGCTCCATTTTCCTGAGATACCACATTTCAACACTTTCAAGGAGCTTCTTTGACTCAAAATTGAGTGTCCACGTTTCACATGCATACAAAAGTACCGGCCAGACGTAGCAACGTAAAACTCTAAATCTAGTTTTGAAAGGAACTTTTTTGTTTGTCAGGATCTTTTTCAAATTAGTAAAGGCAGTTTTTGACTGGGCTATTCTACTCTTTATTTCTTTTATACATTTTCCATCTTCGGTTACAAGCGTTCCAAGATAACTGAAGGTCCCAAGCGTCCCATCTTCGTTCAAATATATTGAGCACTTTTCTGGTTCCCTGGAAATTACCCTTACTTCGGTTTTGTTTTTCTTTGTGCTAATTGCCATCCCATGTTTGTCACATGCATCTTTTAAGGTTGACATTAACAACTGAAGTTTTTCTTCCGAATCTGCGATCACTGCTGTGTGGTCAGCAAACCTAAGATTGTTAATGTTCATTCCGCCAATGCTGACACCTTTCATATCTTCTATTGATTTGCTACACAGCCCTGTCGGACGCCAATCTAGATGTCAAACCAATCTTGATGTCAATCTTGATGTCTTACCGCAATTGGGCAGAAATGCCATTTGAATCTAAGAACTATAACTTTGTCATTGCACCTTTATTTAACCTGAAAGATCGCATATCCGAATACTTTCCGCCTTTGCCATCTGAGAACACTAATACTGGCAAACGCAAGTAGTATATAGAGGGACCGAGCTGCCCGGGGGGGGGGGGGTGACCCCCATGTTTTAAGATAGGCTATAGCGATTTCAAATCATTTTGGTCACCATTGTATTATCGCAGCCACATGTATAAAGATAGGTAATAGATTTTACATGTATTAACATTAGAGTTATGGGAACAACGTATAAAGATAGGTAATAGATTTTACATGTATTAACATTAGAGTGATGAGAAAAACGTATAAAGATACGTAATAGATTTTACATGTATTAAGATTTGATTTTTGACCATAATGCATAAAGAGAGGTAATAGATTTTGCATGTTTTGACATTAGAGTGATGAGAACAACGTATAAAGATATGTAATAGATTTTACATGTATCAAGATTTGATTTTGACAATAATGTACAAAGATAGGTAATAGATTTTACACGTATCAAGATTTGAAACAAGACACCAGCCAATTAGGATAGGTAATAGGTCTCATGTACAAGATTTCTCATTAAATTTTGCATCACAAAATAAGAATAAGCTAACAGATAGCAAATTCGAAAATGAAGCTGTGTTATTATATCTACCATGCTGTAAGCTGAGCGTAGCTATAATGCGGTGCTCTTGGTTTTTTTTCGTCGTCTATTTTTGTTTTACATTTTTTCTAGAACATTCTGTCTCGTCACTGTTTAAGCGGTTTTTTCACGCTTGATTTCAAGCTTTCTGCGCGACCTAAACTGCGCGTATTCAGAAGTCCTCTGTTGCTAAATCAAAACTGATTGTAAGAAGAAAGGTTGTAAAGTCCGGACAGGCTAGTGGTTAAGGCAACGGGCTGTTGATCAGGAGGTCGGTGGTTCGATCCTCGGCAGTGGAACATTTTTCGCACCCAAAAGCATCCTCGTTTGAATTAAACTTTTTAAGCAACGCCGATAACTTTTATCAACTCACTTCTGTATCACTTTCCATCTTTATTCTACGGCACGCAAAAGGTCCATATTATCATCCAGGGTCGCAAGGGGTCCATTTTAGCAATATTTTCATCCAGGGTTGTCTACAGATCTGGTCAACACTTTGAGAAATGAGTCAGAAAAATTTTAGATGCTCAGTTTGAACTTTAAAAACCCGGTTCAGGTTTCTCTTGAAGAATGATTACTTTAAACAGTGGACTCATATACTTGACAAAACTTTATCACAATCACATGTTCATAAGCGTACAATTAACTTAAATGGTTAAAATGTACGAAAAACAAATCAGAAAGTTTAGATCATCAAAGGTGTCGTATGAATTCCATCTCCATCCACAATTCGTTTTGGATAGAAAAACGAGAGTCCTTTTTTAGTTTGCTCATAGGTTAGAATTTGGTGATTCATAGTTCTGAATTCTCTGTTAGTTGAGGCTATATTCACTGCATCATCCAGGACTCGTCTGTACTTCTGTAAAGGTCCATCACTGTTTTCTTCCAGAACACTCTTGCTGAGTCCTTTGCTGCAGAACTTAGTTTTGTTCGTTACTGAATTATAGCAACAATACGTTTTGCTACATAAACATAGCATTTCAGTACATCGGAACTCCTCCCTGAATAATCCAGGCTCACGCTTGTCATGTTTTGCATGTTTTTCGCAACAAGTTCTCGGAAAAAATTTACTTGCACTATTAGCATGGAAAACATCTGTACAGTCATTACTTCTCATCTCATTCCAAATTCTTCTCATTTCTGGTTTAATGCACTCATAGAGATTTTCATGAGCCAGTGCCAGATACAAAGAATCAGTGTCCGTTTCAAGCTCCTCAAATTTCTGAACATCACAGAACTGGTCAAAGAAGTTGTAGTAGAGCACCAGCATTCTCAGTTTAGCATACTGTAAGATAAACAATCCAACAATTATTGGTTCACGATGCTCAACAGTGCTTTTCACAAGCTCAACCTCATATATATCTGTCGAAACGCTGTTCAATCTTCTAAAAAGATGGTTATTAATAGCTTTATGCGTCTTTTCATCGTTAAGATATACAGTTTCTGTGTGCCGACTTCGATCCATAATCTGATAACCATACGAGCTGTTTCCAAGTAATTTCATAGTTTCAGCAACAACGCTAGAGTCCGGATTTTCATCACCTTCTCGCCTTGCATCAACAACAGATTGTACGAAACCGTTGAAACGTTTTTGCGGGGTATACTCAACGAATCTGTGGATTTTGGTACAGCGTAGACCCAGCTTCAAATAAAACTTTAATAATGGTGTTATGACTATTCCATTGTTTAATTCCTAACTCGAAATCAACACTCGTTGAGGTTTAAACAATAACGCGTTTTTTTCAGCATATTTCAGCATGAAATTACCTATTTTCTCTCTTCCAACATCACAGTTTTTGAAAACTGGAGGAAAGTTTGCAAATCGTTCACAAAGCTCCTCAGGAACTTCTAAATCGCATTGTACATATCCGAATAATTTATCTTCATGTATCCGCGTCAACAGTGTCTCTTTGCTCAAAGGTAACTTGTAGGGGAAATTTTTTCTAATGTGGTTCTTCAACATGGAGTTCTCCTGAACATGATACCACCATTCACACTCTCGCATCTCTATAACTTTATATCCTTTCTTTTCTAGGTAAAGCTTTCGTAACTTATCGGATTCACGTTTCCGGATACCAAACTCAAATTCATCCTCATTAAGATTTGGTTGAGTTTCCCTACAGGGACAGAAATGGTAGTAGCATCCAAGAGCTTCAAAAATTCTTTGGCAATGACCACAGAAGCCATCCACAGTAAAAAAATCATTTTTTTTTCTGTTTTCCAGTCGTATAGAAACTCTCAATAGTACATTCGGGTCTGGTTGCCTGATAGAAAGATATTACAATGTTCTCAAACTTCCTGATTTTGTTTTGACGAGATTTTGAACTTTTGAAGATCGCTATCAAACTCCCATCTAGTGTACAGTCCAGTTGGCATCGCTTGGCACATGGAGAAAGGATACAATTGACTAGCATCTATTCCAACTATTGTTTTACAGATATTGTTTGACCTCCGGATGAACGTTTTGTCTACAACAGCTTTCCTCGTAAACACTATTGATGAACCACCAGTCATTTCACTTCGTATTTTCTCATGCAACTCTTTGTCAGCTTCGATGAAAGGGTAAAACTTTCTATCAGTTGATTTATGAAGACAGATATTTGCCAAATTGGGTAGTGTACACCCAAGCTTTAACATATCAATTTTCTGACCGTGATAAAAATTTCATCATTTTCTTCATTGCTTGCAAAGTTGGTACAACATCTTTGTTGTTATACAAGCGAAGGAAATCACGAAAAGTTGTCATTTTCTCCATCTTCCACAACTTTTCAAGGAGAGCATAATTCTCTTTTCCAGATAAAGGTTTCTCTTTCAAACCCAGTTCTCGGAGAACATCTAATTCCTCTTTTCCAGATTCCATCATTTTCTTGAACTGACTGAAGTCCTTCTCCAAAGGATTTAGATTTTTCAGTTTGCTGAAGAAGGAGTCATAGGGTGGAAGATGATTGCAGTCAAGTTTCGTAAACGAATCGAACCATTCATATGGGAAATAACATTTTATCTCATCAGATTGATATGCTTTCAGAAAAGAATCCAGAGATGTTGCTCCAGCATGAAAGTTCAAAATATCGAGAAACTGAATATCACCGAATTTGAAAGAAATAAATTGATTGGCCTTTTTGATTACCGTAGGTTGAATAGTTCTATCGTTAAGGAGATGGGGAATAATATACGCTTTGATTAAATTTAGGTCATATTTTCCACTGTTGAATCCAAAAACTGGTAGAGTGCAAAATAATTGTTGAAATGACGCTGGAGATCAAGGATTTGCTTTTGCTGGATTCTTAAAAAGCTTATAGTTGCATTACTATCATCTTTTTCACTACTGATGTTTGGTTGAGTTTCGGAAATAATTTGCAGTCTGGTGCAGGAAACATCACTCAACCTAGTTTTGATCTCTGCTTCCGTCGCCAGTAACTTGGGTCTCACGTCCGCTTTGTTTTTTGCTGCTAACGTTTCCAGTTGAGCTACAAAGGATATGATAAGACGATTAGGATCGTTTTCGCATAAGAAAACTGGTTCGTCCAACAAATTTGAAGAGATTGATACCGATACAGGTACATGAGTACCAATCCATGATGTTGTCAGTGTGTTATTGGCTTCCACTGATTGAACACATATTGCTTCGAAGTCGAAGACGACAAACTTTCTGAAGAGTGTATAATCCTCTGGATAAGTGATTGAGAAGTTGTAAAGCTTCTCAAATAGTGTTTCCCGCAACAAATAAACACCCCGCTGATAGATATTCTTCACTCGTTCTTTGCATGTTTTCAAATGCCGGTTGAAATGACCTGAATGGTTGAAAAACACTTCACAGCTGGGACAACGAAACTTTTTGAAGAATTTGTTGATATCATTAACAAAACAGATATGATTGTTGTATCGAAGCAGTTTAATGTTTTCATCATATCGTTCAACGCTGCGTCGTACATGTTCACCGATAATTTCACCATCTTCAATGTCAAAATCATAGATGAAAATGTTTTGTTTGATTTGTTCTTCAATTGTTGGAATTTGATCAAAGGAAACACCTGTGAAACTTTCAGGGTCGCAACCGCTTGCAGTAACAAAATTGTGAAAAATTTTTATTGCCTGTAGTTCAACATCTACTGATCCAAATAAATGAATAGCAATTGCACGGAACAAACACAAATTATCGTTATACGGTTCATCGTGTCCATTTGAAAGCAGACAATTTACTTCAGGGTTCCTTAATAATGGCTCTGGAAGAGGCAAATCAGTGCAACCCATAGGTATATTCGTAAGAAGCGCTGCAAAGACAGTAACATTTGTAATTACTGTGAATCGCCATTTTGAGTTTTGGCGTTCCTGTGTACATGTTTCAATCAAGTCAAGTTTCTCAATTTCGTTCTGGATGTTTAATAAATCGTTTTTATTGCTTAGCAGAAAAGCTCGGTCCAGCAATAAGTTATTTTCATGCGGATAATAATATCGGTAATCGTTTGTTTCTATATTTTGCAACAGAAACCCTAAAACTAGGTTAATTTTTGCAGCACAGTTGAGGTTTGCAAAAACTTCATCAAGTTTTTTATTGATCTCCTTGGTGTCCAAATCAGATAAACTGAAGTTGAAAACTTCCTGTCGGCCGTGCTCAGCATGCATATCGTCAAGTAAATGTTGACACGCTGCCAGTTCTTCCTTCAATGACTCGCTATCGTTATCAACTTTCTGCATAATCTCACGAACACGGTTTGTACTTGAGGACCCAATTTTTGTGCTAGCTTGATGTACTTTTTTGCGATTAAGTTGAATTGAGTAGAAACTTGGGAACTGTTTCTGACAGACAACACACTTGTTCATTGTATTACGAATTTTTGCTCCGTGAGCCTTCGCAATATGGTATGACAATTCTGCAGCATTTTTTGTCGCAAAATTACAATTCTTTTCGTACAGTAAAGCGTGCCCATCATACATGTCTTCCTGTGACGAGCAATATGGGCCTTTACAACAGTTTTTCCACATTTTTCACAGTTGATGGGTAGATTTCGATCTTTTGCAGGCATTTTATTATAACTGGGTAAGTTCAACTATGGAAGAAGCAAAGCGATTTTTTAATTTTTGTCGGAAGGAAATGTCAACTGAACCGTAAAATATGGATAAACAAGTGTCTCTCAACTCTGCGGAAATTAAAAGTGTATTCATGACTACATGCGAACAATGCAGTTGAAATTTCTTTGTTACTAAAAATAGATTTTATTTCGAGCCATCAGCCAATCACAGCAAAGTTTGCAGAACTTCGGGAAATTGCGACAGCCATTTTTCGTGTACAGAACTTCGGTAAATTCCGATAGCCCTGATTTGTTTACTTAATGTCTAGACAAATTTTGTTTACAAGCAATTAAAATAACAAAAAAATTAATGAATTTTCAACTTAGAACGACCTTGAAAATTTGTTTACACATTGTTCTCAACTGAAACCCACTAATTCATAGAGGTAAACCACCAGTTGTTCACTCAGTTTAATCTCTTACTATGGTTGAGGCTATGTACGAAAACAGTCCTGAATACTTCAAAAAGTTTCGAAAACGATTCAAATACACTATTTGTGACACAGAACCAAAACTGCAAGATTCTGGAATAGAAAATTATGGGTACGGTCATCAGTCATCTTTGAGTGTAATTGATGGTTGTTCCTTTGGTTCCAGCCATTGGCATCTTATTTTTGAGAATACAAGTTTGGAAGATAAAATTGTTTTTTCTCCGTATGCTCCTGTTCCGATACCTTGTCTCGTGACCTGTTTCAAATTTCTTATTTTGCCTACTGAGAAAAACTTTATTACATTTGGTGCTATTGTTTCTCGCTTACATATTGCCGTGGAGTATTTGTCAAAATCAAATCAACTTTCAATAAACAAAATTAAAAAACAACTCCCATCACATGTTCGTGAATGAAAAAGTGCTTTCAACAATTACCTCAATTTCTAACAAGCGTCCTTCCCCAATTCCTGACGTCACTATAAAACGGTTTTGTCAACTTATGCTCGGTGAACATTCATCTACTCTCTATCAGATTATGGATATTCTTTTGAGTGGACAAGGGAGTTTTGTACGAGAGACTTCAGACTATTAAACAAACTTCCAATTCTGTAAAAATTCTAATGTTTAAAAAAGTGTTTTAGCAGAAAAATTTAATTCTTTTTTACTCCATATGTTTTACAAATACTAGCAATTGCAATTCATTTACATCTGGTACAAAAGGAAATTTACTGCTATTACTGCTATAAAAATAGTGCGCAATATAGATACAAAATAAACCACACAGTTGTGAGTCTGCTGATTGCAGGGGAATTGAATATCTCTTCTGTTGCTCCTTAACATCCATCATCATATGCAAATCAGTACATTGATGTAAACGGACGAAAATATCTTTGTAGGTAGTCAAAGGTAGTGCTAACGGATCTGCAAAGTATAGTACGGGGTTTGCGTAGCGTTTGGCAATAGAATCAGCTCGTGATGCGTTTACAATTATAAAACTGTTAACAGGTAAATTTAATGGATAATTGTCAGCGGCATAAACGTCTCGAAATTTGTATTTGAGATGCTTGCACTTTTGAACTTGAATATAAATTTGTTCTTCATCCATTAGTATGCGTTCATAGGCAGAATATTTTTGGATACGTTTCTTGCAGAGTCAAAATACACCGTAGATGATTTTTCGCCGAGGAAAAAAACTTCAATGTTATTTGTTAAAGCGGTATCAAATTTTAGCTCGACCGATATAGACGAATTTGTTAGTTCAGGATGAATAAAATCATGTGTGGCTTCTTGCGTACTAGTCAGGTCGAAAACCATTATAAAATGGTTTGAAAATTCACTCAATGGTATTCCATGACCGTTTTCTACATAGGCTAATGCGCTCATTGAATTGTAATACAAACGCTTGTTGTCAATTGTTGACATTGGTGTACCGGCTGTAGCGAAACCGTTTTGGAACACTGTAATCTCACGCAGCCCAAATTTTCCATAGTTGAACGGATTTACTGTGTTAGTTCCGTTGAAAGCATCACCAGCACACAATGCAATTATAAGTCGTCTTATGGGTTCTTTTGTAAAAATATCTTCGTGCTTCCAACTTTGTAGCCCCATTGTTGCAAGAAAAGTTTTTGTTATCACTTCATTGTTTCGATATATTGCAGGTGTTCTCAAAAGTGTTTTCTCAATGGCTCCAACTACGTTGTCTGATACAGTCATCTTTCTAACAAATAAGTTTGCTTCATCGATTTTTACTTTGTAGTTTTTGCCAGCTGCTTCACTTATAGTGGCAAAATCATCTTGTGACCTTCGGAAAGAAATTCTCAGGGCAACTCCCCTTACTAATTGTTTTTCGCACGAGAAAAAATCAACATCTAGTTTTCCATAAAGGGTAATTTGAGCTGATTCTCTCGCAGCCTGCTTTCTTGCATCTTTTAATGCATTAGCAATTGCGCTGTGGTTTGCTTCATACTCATAACCTTGACACTTTAACCAAGTCTTCTTTGCATCTGTCCCGTGCGAGAATTCTGTTTCTATGAAACTTTTGTAAGCATAGTGTTCATTGGCAGAAGAGGTTTTTATTCCATTTGCAGAAACAGTGCAGTCAGCAAATAGGGAATGAAGGACATTATTCACAAAAAATGCGGAATCAGTATTAGCGGGATCACCTGCGTCATATCGTAAATCAGTTCCATCGAAATTTTGTATTCGGCATTTGATTTCCAAATAAATTTTTTGCAAGTCTATGAAATTGTTGCGATAACCTACCATTTCAAATTCAAGTGACGATCCGGAGGGAGAATAAAGTGGTCCAGTTTTTTGTTCAAATGATTGATCAAAGGTAACAAGCAAAGGCGGTTTTTCAAATAAGTCCATTGAGCTGTGAGTGGCTTCGGAAGGTATTACAATATTAGTTTGCATTTCTGACTCGAGAGAAAAAATCCAGTCGACTCCTTCTTGGCTGTGGTTTTCGAGAAATGATTTTTTTAGAGGAACGTTTTTTGTACAGTCGAGGTTTAGCAAAGTGTTGTCTTCGACGTCTAATAGCTTGCCGGCCTCGTTTTATCCGTGAATGGAGAGAACCACCAATTTGTTTGCGGGCTGTTTTTGCAACCGTGCTTTTCAACGCCTGCTTTGCCGACTTTCGTTTCGTTGCTACTTCAACCAACTCAGGTGCACCCTGCACTAAAAGCTCTCGACCAATTCTTTTGGCAGCGGGCCATATAAACTTTCTTGCCAATGGTAGAGCAACTCTTCCAATACCTGCAGCGAGAGCTCCAAAACCACTTCTTCTTTGACGATAATGACCGGAAAAATGTGGCATTGACTGTGATGCTTAATCGCTGTAGTAAGCTTCCATTTCACCTGATTTTTTGAAACTTTAAGCCTACTATCACTTTTCCTGTACCATTAAATGGAATAAGTTTTCCGGTTTCGTTCCTCAACTCCACTTTAATGTTTTGAATATTGTTAGAAAGTATGGGCTTGTAATCCAGAATTGTAAATGTCTTGTGATGAATAGGTGTAACAGTGTTTATGCTGCCGTTTCTTAAACGCCCCTCGGTCTCAATGATTTTAATTACAGGAGCTCTCACGTCTCCAATAATTTGATATTTTATAACGTCTATGTAGACAAATATTAATTGTGAGCCACAGGTTATATCAACTGGAAAATCACTTTGGTGTCTATTGAGAGTTTTGTGTGATTTGTATCCAATATGAATGTATCCATCATGCGTGTTGTCTTTTATACCCTTGAAGCCGAGAATACTTGGAACTTCTTCGTTTTCAAATGAAAAACCCTCATTCGCTCCGAATTGTAAAACCAATTTATGAGTAATTTTGTCAAAAGTAAAATCAAATTGTTTAAACTGAGCAATTCGCCTGAGTTCATCCATCAGTTGATCCAAGCTACTGTAAATGCCTTTGCAAATTTTTCTGAGGTGTCCACTGCAATTATTTGAGGCGTCGAGTTCCACTCTCGAGTTTTTATAAACGACTAACCCGTTTGAATTGACGTTGTTGATGTTTGATGGGAAGGATATTGAAGATAAAGCTACTTGCCATTCTCAATCCAAAATAAGTGGTTGAGATAACTGGTTACGGAATTTTGCCATTGTGTTTTCACCAAAAACTTCCATTGATGCGTTGGATATTAGGTCGAGTGCGAATTCTTTGGCGGCATTCATTTTACTCGTCTGCAGTAACTAACACGTTTCCTTGGACTAATTCCGGTTCATAAAATTTACCTTCAATTATAACGTTGTTTGCATCTATAAGATTGTACGTTGGTGGACTCACGGTAGCAATTTTGAATATCGTAAAAACTTCGTCTGTATAATTTTGTTTATAACCTTTTCTGAATTTTTCGTCGTGCTTTGCAATCCTAACAAGGTCTCCTTTTTCGTATTTTGGTTTGTACTTTGTTGTGTTGATTGCTAATGATACTAAAATTGGTTCATGTTTTTTGAAAACCTTATTAGGTGCTAAATGGGTTACCCGGTTAACACGACTGTTTATAGTATTTACAAACTGGGGTAAATCTTCAATATATGTCCAAGTCCACTTTTCTTCCAAATATTTGTAAATGATGTTTTTAAGCGATCGAATGTTTCTCTCTGCAAATGCCGACTTGGTTTCGTTTTCTGTTGTATATAAATGAATTCCTTTCTTTTCACCAAATTTTTTGAAATCTCCTTTAAACTCTGATCCCTAGTCTGTCCATACTTTTTCTGGTTGTTTCTTCTTGATCATTTTTTTGAACGCTTCAACAGAATCTTTTGCATATAAAGCTTTCATTGGTTGAACTCGGAAGTAACGTGATAAAACATCCACAGCCACTAACAAGTATTTTACACCGTTGTTGTGTTGGGCAACTTTATCCATATACGCAACATCGACAGACCAGATTTCATTTATTCTATATGCAACAGCTTTCAGTCGGGGAAAACTTTTCTTGAATTGTCTGTATTTTGTGTACGGGGCTTTCGACTGAAGATAGCTAACAATTTTACCTCTGGTGAAACCGCTAGCCTTCTTCAAGTTAGCAATGCTACCAAATGCAGCACTGCCTTTAGTGTACAATTTGTCTAACTGTTTAACTTGATAGGAAGTAATTCTCCCAGGGGCTGGTTGGTTTGATTTCTTTTTCTGCCTCTTCAAAGTTTCTCTGGTCGTTGTCAGAAGCTTTTGTTTTCTTTCGCTGGGATTTTGAAGCAACTTCTTTGTCCGACTCATATTCCAAAAATTGCAGTCTCTCTTCAGATGATAAATTTAGAAACTTTTTGTCGTATGTGTTACAAGTCAAATGCGAACCAATATCGAGATGCGTTAATACACTGAATTGTTCGAAAAATAGTTTGCAAGTGGTTTGCTGTAGATTGTAAAGAAACTTAGCAGCAAGAATTTCTGTATTTGTACCATTAATAAGCAATCTCTTTGATGAGTCCGAGGAAACAGAATCTGATTCCTCTATTATGTCCAGTATTGTATTCGCTCTTTCAAACTTTTTCCCCTCCAAGATTCTAATATCATTCAGCACTCCTTTTTTGATAGTCGATGTGTTGTCTGTCGTAAATGATTTTGCCATAGACTCGTTTATTGTACTTCTATCATCCACTGAAGCGTCAGTTTGTTGTTCTGTATCCTGTTGCGAGGCAGAAGGAGTTGATGGTGACTTGTTTCTCTGGAGAAGTGATATCTGCTTGGCTGGATTGTGAATATTTTTGTTGCTGAGTAATTGAGAGACATGAGTTTGTTCTCTTGTATACATCTGTTTAGGTATTTACACAAACTCTTCAGTATGTATTTTGTTCTAGATATTCAATGCAGGGTAATGCTAAGAGTTGAATGAGATCGTTGCCCGAGGGAGATTGAATTATTTTTAACCGTTCAGTTTTCCCTACTTTCCTGTTCGAAAGTTGACGCAGAGTTTTTTCAAATTTTTTTAGTTCTTTTTTATTGACTGGAACAACTCCAGAGAGTACGTTCATCACACAGTCACTCAGAAACCAAATGAAGTCGCCGTCTTTAAGTAACTCGGATTCAATGTGGGAGTTCTTGTTTGTGCTATTTGCCCATTGCTTGAGCATAAGCAAATGTTTCTTTTTCATTCGTAATTGGTGTAACAACGGCTTCCTCCGAAGGAATGTAAAAAATTGAAGGATTAGGTCCAATAATATGTGACGCAAATCGTAAACCCTGAATGGTTTTGGGATCGAGATCAATAATAAAATGTCCAAAGGGTTCCGCAGTTGCTAGTTTGTATGCTTCTTTTATCAGTTGGAGACAATTCAGCTGTTTTCCAAGATATTCAATTTGTTGAATGTCACGAAGCGACTTGAATAATATTATGTGTGTTGTATTCAGATCAATGGTTCTGGGCCATTTGCTTTGATGGAACAAATTATGCTTGACGTATATAACATGTAATTTGCGATGACGTCCTGAGGTAGCTATTTTTACAAATTCTTTATCGTTGAAGATTTCTTCACAGGAATCATCATAGATAAGCAGACAATGCGATAGATTTTTTGTTATATCAAACCCTGAGTATTTTAGAAACTCAATACCTGTTATAACTTGCTAAATATCTTTGAAAAGTGGTTGGAAATCATTGTAAAAATAATAAATTTTCTCAAAACGTGGATAAAAGGTCGAACCTTTTAGCATCCGAAACAAGAGTTCTGTTTTACCACAACCACTTGGTCCTACAATTGACATGAATACCCTGTCATGTGTAAGAATAACTTTGTTCATAGATTGGGATTAGGTAAAATGTAACCAACTAAACTCGATAAGAGAGCAATCCAAATTGATTTCTCTTCACAGCTTTCTGATAATAGAAAGAGCATAGAGAAGCAAAGAATGATCATTAAGACAATGATTATAACTTGAACAAAAAATATTACTTCGGACCTTGGCACTGTTGAATTTGAACAACAACGCCATGGGGGCCTCTCCTTGTTGTTCACGACAAAGACTAAATTACTGATGCCGGCGTCAGCCTCGTCTCTTTGATTCATTGGAGAAAAAAAATTAATTGAAAAGTGAATTGAAACAAGGATCAAATAAAATGTTAAATTTTTGAATTATTTACTGGGCAATTGTTTCATGTACCAGAGCTCAAACAAATTGAAACCTTTAATATGACTTTTTATCTCTAGTTTATAACAGACGGTTGATGAGTCATTTTCCTCGAACGATGGTTGATTGAAGACTTTTTCAACTTCGGGGTGCTCCAAGACATATAACCGCAACTCATTCGGCATCTCATTAAAAGATAGCTCACGTTCTGGTGGTGTTTTTATCAATCTAAATTGAGGAACTTTTTTGTCCGCCCATTGCTTCCAACGTGGGATTCGCTGCTCTTTGGGGGACTGCATAGGCTTCTGGTTTGTATTGTTAATAGCCATAATTGAACTGATTCCGATGTTCTCGAGCTCTCTGTTTATTTTTTACGTACAGTTGGAAGTGATAGAAATTATCTATCACGGGCAAGAAAGCCCTAAAGCTGTCTAGCTTGTCGGGAGAAAGAGTAATGGTTGCAAAATAACGTTTTGCTGCTGCGCTATAAAGCGAGTTGTAACGCGGTTGTTGTGCTGTGTTTGGCTTACTGTTGAGATAGTTCGCTCGGTTCTGATGATCACTTGAAAAATTATTCTGTATTGGTGGAGAGGGATCCTGAACTCTGTTGAATATTACAGTCGGCTGATCGTCAAGTGGAGTCAAGCAAGTGAAAATCTTCAAGTTGTTTGACAGATAGGTTGTTAAAGTTGCCGTGTCTTCTCTGTGCATCACTTTGTGTCCATTGTGAAAATATTTTTGCTTTACGTTCTGCGCAGTGATTTGATAATTGATCGTTTGTTGAACGAAAGTTTGAATGAAGATAACAGGAGGGAACTTTTTCTTCTGATACTATCTCTGAGATTCGGGGGCAATTTAGATCTTCCAGATTATAAACAGTCTTTTGTAAAAGCTCACTGAGGAGCTCACACTTTTCAATGCCTTGGCAAAAAAGTTTTTCCGTGTGAATCGTAAACTGAAACTCAGACAGATTGTTTTCAAATCACAGTAAAGTATATCACCTTCGTCCCAATCAAGACTGTGTAGGTTATTGGTCAGCCAAATAACGGTTTGATTATCGTGTACGGGTAAATCGGCGAATTTAAGCGGCGGTTTGAAAAATATTGTATCGTTGTAACTGGAACACAAACTGAGTTCTTTTATAATGAATCCAAGTGACTTCAGTTTGAAACCTTCGAGATCGAGGACAATAATATTTGTGGTTTTGCTGCCAAAATTTTCTAGCATTCCAATTCACGAAACAATTGTGAATGAAAAATTTTCACTGATAGAATGAATAATATTCCTGTCAGGTGTCCAAAAAGACAATTGTTTACTGGTGAGTAACGGAAAGCGTAAACATATCCAGGGCCTTTGTTTCGGCAATCTTTTATAAATCCAGCGGCGTCATGCAATGCAGCATGAAGTCGTAGCACTTTGCTCCGTTTCAATAAAGGATCTAGTCTTGAATTATCAATTCCAATGAAACCACCATAGGGTCTAAAATTAAGTGCTATTTCTCCGTCAACTTCTGGATCTAACAAAGAACAA
>NC_134476.1:42907243-42934141 GCF_964194025.1 Convolutriloba macropyga
TTATTTGGAATGTTGAAATACATTATGTCGTATCCGGCGAACATTTATAAAATAAGCGCGCAGACAGATACTTTTACTAAATTTAAAAGTATGAAATAACCGTTAATAGGAATCAGGCGATGGGACATTTTTGTCCACACCAATTAAACCTATAAACATGTTCTAAAACCTTTACTAAACCTAAACAATACAGAAACCATTCGCAACCCTACAACATTTACAGATTCGATGAACGCTTCGTATAATATAACCGTAACAACTAACAAAACCACAAGAACTGTAGAAATATGATGATGCACTCTGTAAGAACTAAATTGATCAGAATAAATCATGACTCCGGGAGACATTAATTCAAAAATACATGTTCATATCCAATAACATGACAGAAAAATTACATGTCACTATACCGTTTGTTATGACATATAGCAAATAACTTTTCGTTGTTGTCAACAACCTTCTTGTTGTTACTCACCCAACTACACTCGATTTTTCCATCGAATTTCATATAACATTTGGAACAAAGGTTTTATTTTTTCTTTCCAACCGGAAGGGATACTACGTAATAACAGAACATTAATACCGCCTAACATGATAGGCTAAATCGAAAAAATTCAGAACATCTAACTGCTAACATAAGCAAACAAAAAGAATTCAGGTAAATCAGGTATGTCACTGGACATCAAGATCGCCTTCAACATCAACATCGGGCCTACCCAAAAGGATCTTCTGGGTACCGGTCAGAGTCATACCCAAACCTGATATAATAATAAAGTATATTTCTCTCTCTCTCTACTCCCCTCTTGTTCTGTATTGAGATATACGTTAGACTTTAGAATTGGTGCCCGTGCACTGTCTACTGAAGTTCAGATAGAAGAGTAACAGACTAGAGATATAGAACTTTAGTTAGTCAGGTAAGTCTCACTATCGTAATATAGTCTTGAGATACTATAAGACATCAGTAGAGTAACCTCGCAAGGTAACCCTACTCGAGACACGTCTCATAGTAAATATCTTATAAGACGTGTCTCGAGTAGGGTTACCTTGCGAGGTTACTCTACTAAGGTCTTATAGTATCCCAATGCTATATTACAATAGTGGAACTTACATGACTAACTAAAGTTCTATATCTCTAGTCTGTTACTCTTCTATCTGAGCTTCAGTAGACAGTGCACGGGCCCCAATGATAAATTCCAACGTATATCTCAATACAAAACAAGAGAAGAGCGGAGTAGAGAGAGAGAGAGAGAGAGAGAGAGAGAGAGAGAGAGAGAAATATACTTTGTTATTATATCAGGTTTGGGTATGACTCTGATCGAAACCAACTGAAAGGTGTCGTCTGAGGGAAAACAGTTAAACATCGAAGGAAAGTTATTTCTTCTATTTTAACCAATCAGGAAAGAGTGTTTTCAGTCTTTATTTATTTAAATAATAAAGTCTTCAAGTCTTTTTTGTTGGAGGTCGACATTGACTCCATCTTTCCGGGGTTTAAGTTTTTTCAGAAATTTGTGAGTACTGCATTCAATTTCTCTTCAATCTTTCTGGAGGATTTTCTTTTCTTTTTGTTGGATGTGTTGCGTTTTTGCCGGTTCGTCAGTAGGTCAATTCCTAGACATTGGTAGGCCACGAAGCAAGGAGTGAACATCAACAACCACAAAAGTATCTATTCCAGTACCACTTCCAGTGGATGAAGATCCTTTTGGGTAGGCCCGATGTTGATGTAGAAGGCGATCCGGATGTCCAGTGACTTACCTGACTTACCTGAATTATTTTTGTTTTCTTATGTTAGCTGTTAAATGTTCAGAATTTTTTCAATTTAGCCTATCATATTAGGCGGTCTTAATGTTCTGTTATTACGTAGTATCCCTTCCGGTTGTAAAGAAAAAAATTAAATAATAAACGTTTGTTCGAAAAGTTATATGAAATTGGATGGAACAATCGAGGGTAGTTGGGTGATTAACAACAAGAGGGTTGTTGACAACAACGACAAGTTATTTGTTATAAGTCATAACAAACGGTATAGTAACATGCGATTTTTCTGTTATGTTGTATTATGTTATTGGATATGAACATGTATTATTTTAATTAATGTCTCCCGGAGTCATGATTTATTCTGATGAATTTTGTCCTTACAGACTGTATAGTCAGACTTCTACAGTTTTGTGGTTTTGTTAGTTGTTACGGGTAAAATTTACGAAGCGTTTATCGAATCTGTAAATGTTACAAAGTTGTTAATGTTTTCTGTATCGTGTAAGTTTGGTAGAACACGCTTATTAGTTTACTGGGTGTAAACAAAAATGTCCCATCGCCTCATTCCTATTAACGCTTATTTAATCATTTTAAATGTAGTAATATGTTCGCCGGATACGACATAATGTATTACAATATTCCAAATAATTTTCTCGGGAAGAAAGAACTTGTTAGTTGTTAATATCAGTAATAAAGATGCTATTGCTAGACTATTTGCATGTGACTATTTGCTTGTGAGAGTTCATAGTTGTTAATTTCTTGTTGTTGTAATTGCATGGTCGTTTAAACATGTTGAATGTTTACCTATGAATTGTTTATCTATGAAAAGTCGGTGGTATAAATATCACAAGTAATATGAAAAGTGGATATGAAACTTTCGAATGAGTTGTATTTTCGTTTTTTTTGGTTGTTATCAACTTCGAATATGTTGTTATGCACTGTTAGTAGATTACGTGTTAAAATAGTTATTAGACGTATTGTCAGTTTGATTAACAAAATATCAATAGTTTGTTACTGTAAACACTTACTCAGAAGTTGTTAGAATTGTCATGTCAAGACTCAATGTGTACTGTTCGTTGTACATGTCTGTTATACATTACATATAGTGTGTTATTCTACACTCTAGTGCATAAAGCTATGTTGTATATCCTATTCTATTGTACACAATATTATCAGGTACTTTTTTGTTTTTTCTTTTTTTCTTAATTATAAAATTGCATATATTTAACTATGGATAATCTTTGCACATGTAAATGTACAATTTTACTATCAAAAAGTAGAAAATGAATAGAAAAATAAGAAACGATAATAATATTAGGAATAAAAACTGTTGTTCTGAAGAAGTTAATTATTCGTTAAATGGTATATCAGGGTATTATATCAAGTATCAGTGATACTTAAAGACAGTGTTGTATTTAAAACTGATATTGCAAATCAAATCAGGAGAGAGGCAGCATTTTGGATAGTATAGAGATTTGGATAGTAGATTGAGAGTGTTTATGGTGGTAGATGGTATTGCTACAAATTAGTACAATTATAGGGAAATGATAAGCACATATGTAGAGAATCAAATCCATTGTTAAATCAAGATGTTATTATTGAAATGGAATTATTATTACAGTTCGAGATATGTTATTGATATTACAGTTCGAGATGTGTTATTTATTCCAATTTTCCCTTTGTTACAAATTCTGTTTGCTGAGGATGGTTAGGTCGATCTCTGTAATGTTTATATTCCTTTACGAAATGTTCATAGTGTGAGAGAAAATATACCAACAGGTCAGCGATCTCATTGACGTTTGTTTCCGTAATTGAAGCTTTTACCGTAATCCTTAGTTCCTTTTCAAGATCTGTTGCTTTTCGTTCACTGTTATATTGTATTCTGTTACTGAAAGCTCTGTTTGTTACGCTTCCTTCTAAATGATATGTATGGTACTCTTCGCAAGGTTCAAGTGCCTCGAGAGGTACCATCAATGGTCTTTCAGGTGAATTCTTAGGTTGGAAGATAAAGTAATTCTTTATGGGATCAAAATTTCGGAGTGGTCCAATGGTGTATTCCCATTTCAGTTGATATCCATAATTGAGAAAATATGTGGATGTTAGTTGATCATTAATATGGATGTAGCTTTTATCCGTATAGTGCTCTTTATCTCTGAAGAATGTGTAATAAATGAAACTGTGGATCTGTTTGGTTTCATGTACACGAAACTTATTGTTCTGTACGTCTTTTGGAGTTGGGTGGAGAAAGCTGAAACTAAGTTGGAAGATTTCATGTTCAAATACACTATATGCAGATAGATCCTGAGATGCTTTTGCTACTAGGTGATTGAATGTGCAGATTGTAGGTACTTTAAACTCAAATTGTAGTCATATAGGAACCGTTCCGTAAAGCTATAAAATTGTTTAAGTATGGGGTATTTAGCTTGGTGGAATTTGTCCCGTCCCATGTTTTTCGTACTGCGTTTGACAGTTTTAGGGTTTTCAGATGGCAAAAGAGGGAAGTATTCGGATATGCGATCTTTCAGGTTAAATAGAGGTGCAACAAAGTTATAGTTCTTAGATTCAAAAGGCATTTCTGCCCAATTGCGGTAAGACAATAATGGGTTGTAATTACTGCTATGTGGGTTGCTCAATGTTCGAGGGTCCTGTTCTTGGAACCATATGGTTTCCATAACGGTAGCTGTTGGAGATTGTTCGTTAGTTGATTGATGGAAAAATGACTTTCTATTGTTACTACGTGGTGTTATTGCGTAGGGGAAACGTAGATTGTTTGGTCGAATATGACTGGAATTTCGTTCCAACCAACGTTGTTGAACACGTTGTTGCATTCTGTTACTATCTGTTGTATAATCTTCAAGAGGAGGTGGTCTTATTGTTGGTGTTAATTCGGTAATGGTGGAGACATATGTGTGTCACTCTGTTGAGAGGTATTATACGGATTATTGTTCTGAGATCTCATCTGTGGTCTATTGCTTTGATAACTATGTGTGTTAGTGTTTGGTTCTGTTTGGTACTGTCTGTGTGCCACATTCGGATGCATTATCTCTAATTGTTCCAGGGCTGGAACGTCCAGATCCAGAGCTAAGCTCGCCTTCCTCTACATCATAGCTGTGAGGAGAGTCGGCTTGATATGGAGATTCTTTTCGTAATCCTTTCTGGATGCCATTTGCTAAAAGATATTCAGTTGTTATCTGTCTGTTGTACATAAATAATGGAGATTTGTTACAGGTGGAATGTTATCCGAATATTGTTACAGAAGCAGTGTTATAAATTGTTGAATTTTATTATTTCTGAGTATCAGGTTGTAGACTATATGGTTATTCAAGTTACTATTTGCACAAATGGTTAAATGCATGAGTTACATGCATAAATTTGTTACTGGTACATCTATTATCATTGCATATTGTTACCATTCTAAAGATGTTATATGTTTTTATTATTGTAGTGATCCTGTGTCCATCTGTAACAACTGGTGACAATTTACATGGTAAGTGCTATTGCCTGTTGTTCGTCAATCATATTGGTATCAGGTATATACTAGTATCAGATACACTTATTAGTTACATATATAAAAAGTAATGAGTGTTAGATGTTTTCGTAATACAGATGTGTTACGCTTCATAAGTGTCCGCAGAATGCGAATCACAATACGTTACTTTACGTTATTTTTATCTATCACTGTTTAGTGATTTTGTTACAATTGTTTACAATTGGTGACAAGTTACATGGTAAGTGTTATTCTTTGTTGTTCGGCAATCAGATTAGTATCAAGTGAATATTAGTATCAGATACATGTATTAGGTACATATATAAAAAGTAATAAATGTTAGATGTTTTTGTAATATGGATTTGATACACTTCATAAGTGTCCGCAGAATGCGAATCACAATACGTTACTTCATTTGTATGTGGTTGATCATCATTTCTTAGTATGTCTAAACTATGACTGCGGTTATGCATTTCGTTAGCCGTTAAATTTAATTGGTCGAAATCGATAGGCGGTGGATTTTGTATGTCCAATAGTTTTACTGACGGTATTAAAGGTTGTTTATTTGTTGATGTATTAGAAGGCTGAGGTATTTCATAAGGTGTTGACTGTTGCATAGTTAAAGACGTTTCGTACGAATGTCCGTTAAATGATGTAGGTTGTTGCTGTAGATGCGGCGCACTAGGTAAGGGTGTTTTATTTCCTAAGTATTGATATGCCGGTGGTGGAGTAATAAGTTGTGATTGTAATTGTGGTATTTTATTTTCCGATATTCTTTGTAATGGTTCTACCTTAAACGGTTCAAGTTTATAATTTTGTTCTGGTAATTGTGGTTTTTGTTTCTTCGCAGGTGATTCTAAACCTTTTTCTGTTCTTCTAATTGTTGTGTTATAATGTTTATAATTCGTATCTACATAAACTTCTGTAGGTTCATCATTGTCATTATGTTCTCTTATATGTGGTAAATCTGTGGAGTGTCGACGAAGTGTATGTTTATGCTTTCGTGAATTATTATTTCCGTAGTATGTGTTATTTTCATCACTGTTGTGACTATCGTCTTCTTCTTGTATTTGAGCTACGAGTTGAGATAATGTTTGTGAAAATATTCCGAATATTCCTGTAAGTAGAATTTTTGTTATGCTTGCTTGTTTTCCGATTGCTTTATGTATTGCAAAAGCATTATAAAATTTGATGATAAGATTTGTTGTAATAATCTCATACTCATCATGGCGTATATTATTGCCATTTTTCTAAGACGTACCATGGCCAACCAAAGATTGTTAATATTTGTTCTTTTAGCCGTGCTCCGTCAAAGATCTCTTTCCAGTTAACACTTGGTTGATCAATTTGGAAGTTATATCCATTAAATTTGAGATCTCTTAATCATTTAAGTGATTGTTCGTAGTTTTTATAGTTTTGTAATAATCCTAATTGTTCAAGTTCTTGTAATTTCTGAGCATTTGCCGATGTTGCTTCTTGTAATTGTTTTTCGCGGTCTCGCATATATTCATGTAGTAAATCTCGTTTTCATTCTTGTACTAGTTGTTCTTCACTGTATAAACCACTTTCAATTAAACTCGCTTTACTAAACATGTTCTCAAGTACGATTTCTTCAGGTGATATTGCATTCAATATTGTTTCTATTTTTACTGGGTATGGTGTTACTCTATATCTAGCTGTTCCTGCCGTGTCTATAGAAATTAATTGATCGGAGTTGCTGTGTGAGCATGGTACTTTCTTTGCCCATAAGTAGGTTTGTCTTGTTAATTGATGTACGTACTGTACTCTATTTTTGTATAGAATTGGTATTTTATCGTAACATTCACGAGTTTGTGGTACATATAAGGGAGATGATTTTTTCGCGCATTTGTACATTTTCATTACGTTTACTCCTTCTTGTTTGACAAATATTGATCTATCTCCAGTAAGGATAAATCCTAGGAGTGGTCTGTTCTTTCGTACTTGTGTCAAGGTTAATTGTCGAATGTTTCTAGTTTGTTCACAGATTTTTGAATAAAATTCTATTGCTTGTAGACTTATTCTCGAGTATATGTTACTCATGTAGAGGTCCAGTTTGATGTTTATATGTGTGTTTTCGTTTACATAAAAAACCATAGTAATATTGTGTGTTTTCCTCGCCTTCGTATCGTGTGCGTTCTGATGTTATTTATTTTGGTTTAATCTTTATAATTTTTTCTTCTTCAGTTTTATTTTTTTTGTTAGTTTTTGTCCTGTGTGCATATTGAATCCGTATTCGTATATTATATAAATGTCGTACTCTGTCGTACTCTGTTTTGTGTATTGGTTGGAGTGAACCGCATTTGCGTTCTACTAATGGGTAGACTTCAAATCTGTTGGCAATAGTGTCTGTTCTGTTCATTTTTATTTTTTGTGTTATATCATGCTGTTGAACTGTTGTTCATTCGACATTTGTTTCTATCCAGTATCTGTCTTGGTATTTTACCATAAATGCATTAAATCTAATAAGTTCAAATAATTGACAATGTGTTTGTGGTTCCCAAACTATTGTTTCTTTTGTGAACGGTGTTTTAGGCACCCTCCTTTCCGGAGATCAGATGGTAATTTTTTTCCCATATATGAGATTTCTTCAGTGTCTAAGTTTAGTAATAATGATACTTCTTTTTATTTCTAATGACCAATCTAGTATATCTATTCTGTTTTGTTTTCGTGTTCCTTTCATGCAGTTTGACTGAGCATTTTTAATTGCATTTGGTATCCACATCGGGTTTGTATAATCGTAGACTATTCTTCCGTATGGTGGTACCATAGGAGTATCAAATTCAATTTGTATTCTGCCTTGCATGTCTTCGAGCTTTTTCTGAAGTCGTTGGTTGGCTATGTAATTAAATGAAAAATTATATCGTTGTTTTTTAGGAGGTTATATTAGTGTTTTGTTTTTGTTTTGGAAATACTTTATACGTTCAGTCATTCTGTCATTGATACGATTTTTTAGGCGTTGCTTGACACGTTCGTGCAACCTGTGTTCTAATTCAATTTTTGGTTCGATTTTCATGTAAATGTATATTACTATTAATAACAATATTAATTTTATTGCTTTTAGTTGAAACGACATGTGTATGATAAACCTGTATGTGGATTATAAAATGTTGCGAAACCGAGCGTCTGTTTGGTATATCTATCAAATTTATATATGAATTCAGTGCAAATAAATGGTGCTGGAGTTGTTGTTGTTATAATGGATGGTGTAGTTGCGTGAAATGGGTGGTTGAATATAGTTCCGTATTTTATTGTTGTGTTAAATTTTAGTTCTAAATTTGGAGTAGCTAAGACTTCAAGTGCTGTGTTACGTTGTCGTGCTATAAGATTTAGTGTGTTAATTAATCTATTTCTTGACCAATTTGTAAGTGTATCTCCGAGGATTGTGGGTCCGTATAATGGTGGAAGTGGATTCCAAGATTTATGATCTAATGCAAAGAGATATGTGTGTTCATTAACCCTACTTCGTGTAGGTGGATTTAGATTCTGCGCGTTCTTTAATTGTTCCTGCAACAGCGTATCCTTTTATTTCAACTGCTTGTGCTTTAGATAATAACTGTACTTCGGTCTTTGTCATATCTAAATCTAGTGGTTTGAATTTACATGTGCTTATTTTGTTTAATTCGTAGTATTTAACATTAGTTATTTCTTCTGCATCACAATCGTAGTGCTCGATGAGAATGTCTTGTGGTTTTGTTGCGGAGCCATTAATATTCTGTCCTTTATTTCTACAAAGTCTATTTTTGTTTGTCGCTTTTGTCTTTTATTGTTCATGCCAAATTTTTCTAATATACTATTTGTTAATCGTTCTCTATAGAAGTTCAAATTTCGTGTCCATTTGTTGATGGCTATTTCCCACATTGCTTCGTAGTCTGAAATCTTTTTAAAGTTATTTAGTTCTTCTATTTTAGTGTTTTTGAAGAATTTTGGATAAGTGTTGGTATGATTTTGATAAAATACATATTGTTGAAGGTTATCATAATTTTGTTGATGAAATGTATGGTAATTATTAATGGCTTTGTCATTTCTTGTTTTGCTTTTATTTTTAAAATGTTTGTTTTGTATTTCCATTTTTTCGTTTATACGGTCTTTAATGCGTTGTCTAGCGTCATTTTTCAGCCTTTGTTCCATTTGTATTTTTGTTTCCACTTTCATATATATGTATATTATTATTAATGATAATAAGAGATTGATAGCTTTCAGTTGAATCGACATGTGTATTATAGACCGTTGTGTGGATTGTAGAATGTTGCAAATCCTATTGTTTGTTTTGTATATCTGTCAAATTTGTATATAAAGTCATTGCAGATGAACGGTGCTAGAAGTGTGGTTGTTACTATTGATGGTGTAGTTGCGTGGAACGGGTGATTAAAGACAGTGTCGTATTTAATTGTTGTGTTAAATTTAAGTTCGAGAGATGGTGTTGCTAAAACGTTAAGTGCTGCGTTGCGTTGGCGATGTGTGAGGTTTAATGTGTTTGTTAGTCTACTTCTTGACCAATTAGTAAGTGTATCACCGAGATTAGTGGGTCCGTATAATGGTGGAGGTGAATTCCAAGTTTTGTGATCTAGTGCGAAAAGATATGTATGTTCAGTAGTCCTACTTTTAGTAGGGGGGTTTGGGTTAAGTATTGGTGTGGATCTTGTTCTACCTGGATGGCTTGACGGTAGTCTTATTTCTGGTATAAATGACGATGGTGACAAAGCTGTACTCCTAGGCGGTTGTAAGGAATTTGTCAAATCATCTTGTGGTATGCTGACTGGAGTGTCTATTGACGAAGAATGATTTGTTCTTTGTGGTGTTGTTATGCTACTACTCGCAGGCTGTGGCAAAATTGCTGACCAAAGTGAACTATTCGGTGAATGTAGTGGTTGTAAACTGAAATTTTCTTGGACAAAATTGAAATCTTGTCTTTGTTGAAATGTTGGTGGTAGAAAAGGATTCGCTATTATTTGTGAAGATGAAGGTGTTCGGATTGAACTATTAGCCGAATTATCACTTGGTTATTTGATACTAAAATTGTGCAATGTTGATGTTCCAGTTCTACTTGGAGGTTCTGACTGTCCTGCTTCTATAGGTCTAATTATGTTAGAATCAATATCTGTTGAACCATATGAAACTAATGTTGAATCTTGTGTTGGAAATGATAAAGAAGATCTACGTCGTGCTCTTAAGAGCGCTCTTCTTTGCGGGCGGTCTCGCCGTACAGTGTATGGGTTTTCGTTTCCTGGGTTTAAACTATCATCAATTTCCGGGGATGTTGATATGTTTGTTAAATCTGTGACTCCGTTATGATGTGATCTTTCTTGATTGTTATTGTTGTTACTATTATTGTTTGATGACGCAATTTTTGCGGATTATATTTATGCTCCTGAACTAGGTCCGTGTGGTAGAATTTGAATGTATGGTGGTGCTAGTATTTTTAGTGGTATGAGTTCTTGTTGTGGTGGCTGGATTTGTGCTCCTAGATTGGATATCCAAATTTCGTTATTTTCTAGGCGGAGACCTAATTGATAAGTAATAACGTTGCCGTGTAATGGTGAATTTTCGGGGAATCCTATTTGTAAATAGAATTTTTGGGAGGAAATATTCTATTAAACCTAAACACATGCGAAGGAAGAAACAAAGTAGAAGTGTAACTTTAATGAATTAAAAAACTTCTGGTTCTATGATATCGATATTGGTTTTACATATATGGTATATATCGGAGCGAACTTCATTCGTATGAGAGGTGTTACTGTATTATTGTACAGGGTGACTTGCATAGAAAGATAGTTAAGAAGAAAATTATTTTTGACATTATATATATTGCTATTAATGCGTCTGGGAAATCAATTTTTGAAACTGAAATTACTGTGGTTTTGTTTGTATGGGTTGGTATGTAGGGAGTGTGTGTTTGAGTGTTATAATTTGTTATATCGTAAATTTAGCTGAAAGTGAACTTGTTTTATATACTATAGCTGTAAATTGAATGCTATGCTCCACCGCTAAGTGACAGTTATTTGCTAATGTAACTGATACTTAACGGTGCCGCACTGGCAAGTTCGGGTGCTTCTATTGATACACAACTATGACTATAATAGGTATCATATTCTTTGAGTTCTATGCTTTGAGTTTATCGTCTAATAATTCTATAGCTTCTTTTTTGCAAACTACTAGAAAAACTTTATGTATTTTGTTTATATTCACCTATATATCTGTGTTAATTTGTTGTTTCAGAGTTTCAAACTCTGTAAGTGTTTCGGTGCAGGGTGCTATTTTCTTCAGTAATTTCAAGATGTTTACTTTCTATTATAAACAAATAATTTTCGCGTGATACTTTATAATCGATTACTCTAACAATATCGTTGTCAAAATGTATATGACATCCGAAAGGATAGTCGCGGTTAACAAAATCGTCTCGTTTGAGTGTTATCTTTATAAAAAGTTGATTTCTTTTGAGTGATTGCAAAAACTCTGATACACTAAGCATAGGTGGTATTTCATTACAGTGAAGGCTATAAAGGTGAACTAGTCTCTCAGAAATAAAACTTAAATCAGTTTACTTTTGTTGTTGAAATTTTCTGTGGAGAATGGTTGATGATAAAAGAAACAAATTTGTTATCACTATCTGAGAAATTGGATTTTATCGGGCTATTGGTTTAGAGAAATGATTTAGAGAAATGATCTGAGTTTTTACTAAAATTTCTAAAGGAATTGAATTCGTTTTTAGGTAGTATGACAAAACAGGTTGAGAATCAAATTTATATTGAGGATGGAAATGAGATAGAAATATTTCGAAGATTTTTCAAAGTTTTTACAAAGTTAACAAAATCTGAGACGATAAGGAAGAATGTTATTTTATAATTGAAGTTGTGAATTTTTTCTGATTGAGTTTTACAATGTTTTGTTGTTTCAGCTTAGCTGAATTTTGCAAAATATTCAAGTTTTACTGAGATAGTGATCTGTACGAGACAAAATCGGAGTTGTGATTTTTGTTTCACTGTTGCTCTCTATAATTCTCCTGACATTTAGATATCTTCCGTTTTTCTTGGTTGTTTCTTGAAGTTGCTGATTTCACAATTTTTTGGATCTAATTAGTTTCTTGAATTTCGTAGTTTTAGCATTAGAAGAGTCTTTTGAAGTTTCCTTAACTTTGTTGGTGTGATTGTTTTTCTCTTGTAATTGGTATGTTTGATGGTATAATGGCGTGCTGTCGTCATGTTATGATTATGATAGTTAGTCTAATGATGTGTCTATTTACTAGGTAACATTTAGTTTCAAGTGGTCCGTTAATCAATAGGTGCCCTGTGGCGTCAACTTTGATTGTTACCAATAACTTGATGAGGAAGTTAGTCTATTACCGAATTGGTTTGGTGTAAATGTTAATTGGATACCAAGTTTTTTGGTGTAAATGTTAATTGGTCATTTGTTAGTTTTGTCAACTTCAAATTGATTTCTTGTGCAATCGAAGTGGTAACTTCAACTGCTAATTGATCTTCGTCAGATCTATCATGGTAATCGCCATCTCGTTCATGGCGTTGTAAATGTTAATTGGTTTGGCATTTTGGATTGTTGCTAATTGCGTTGTATGGAAATGTTAATTCCCTATAATTTGTTCTTGAATCTCATCATCTGCGAAGGTATAAAGAGAATGTGTCTCTTTCTTCTTTGGTAATTGGGTCCTTGTTACTTTTGATCATCGGTCTTCTTTTGCTAATGAAGCTCCTAAAGAATTTGATTGCGTTGGTTTAAGATGACGTCCGTTGGTTTATAAAGACGTCCGTCTTTGGATATAATGTCCATTTGTTTTATTACCTATAGAGGTTGTGACGTATTCAAAATATTATAACGTACACTCGTAGTTCGTGTACAAGCGTTCATATAGCCGAATCCGTCTATGTAGTCGAAAGTTGTCCGACCAATGAGACGAACTGTGTAATTTAATAATGATGTTATCAATATTGTTATTGGAATGGTTATTTATATGTTCTGGTGGTATTTATTTCCACTATTAAGTATTTGAATACATGTAAGAATGTATGTATGAGTGACTGCATGGAAGATGTCTTTAAAGGTGTGTTAAATGACATAGACAGTGTGAACTGTCATAAAGACATGTTAAATCGTATGTGTTTTAGATAGTGGATTTTTGTGTCAATTAGAGATTGATGTGTGCAAAAGATGTGTAGTAGTTGATGTATACGTCACTTGTTACGTTTACATGGGCATCGTTCTACGGTTGTTATACGATCTACATAATCGACAGTTATATTGTTGCGTGTGTTTTATATAGCACTTTCTTTGTTATAACTGTTCACTGTTACAGCACTTCTTTATTACACTTCTTTATTACACTTCTGTTATAACACTTTGTTGTTATTCGTACAGTTCTTGTTTGTCGTCTTTGTAATTTACGGGAGGTATTTGTGAGTGTTGCTTAGTCAAAGACGTTATGTTGACAAAAGAACTAAGAGGAAGTTATGTGCAAAATTATTTCCATGTTGAAAAGGAGGAAGTTATTCTTATTCGTGACTGTTTGTGAGTTGTTCTTTGTAATTATTATACTTATTAATTTTAGCTTCCGTATTGTTAAAAGTAAGTTAACACTTTAATAGTTCACGTTTATTTCTCCTTTTTTGTATGTATTTTCTCACTGTGGAATGAATGTTAACATCTACAGAATATCTATTCCATTCCGTGAATCCTCGAACGTGAGAGGGTATTGTTATTTGGTTTTGTTTTTTGATTTGATTAATTATTGTTTGATTATTTGTTTATTGTTTGTAATGTTGACAATTCCATTATGTCTATTCCAGTTCCAAGCTTGTGAACAAAATACCATTTGTTTTTTGATTATTTTGTGTTTTGATTTCATTGTTTACATGAAAACCCTTTTTCCCATTCATTAGTGGTGGTTCCAAGGGCTACAATCAAAACCTATTAGTATTAGCAAATCCTGTATGGATATTCGGTTTGTTATTTGAATTTATTATTATTTGTTTATTTGTTTTTGCAATATTGATGTTGATGGTGAATGGACGGTTTGATGATGATGAAGGTGGTGAAAGAAGAGATGGTGGAGGAGGGAGATGATGGCGAAGGTGATGAAGGAAGAGAAAGAGATGGTGGTGAAGGAAGATGATGGTGAAGATTGTGTTAGTTCAGTGTTAGTCCAGATGGTGGTAGGCCAGTTTGTTGTTTAATTATTAAAAGAATAGTTTTCATTTAAATGAAATTCGTTTTTATATTTTGTTTCACTAGAAAGTTTTAATATTAAGCTAAGTGGATATTAAATTTTGTTCGTTTTGAATAGGTGTTTATGAAGCAGTGTTTATGATAGGGTTCTTTTTTGAACTGGATATTGTTCGAGTAGGTTCTAATACATATGGGTTATAAAGGTTAGTGGTTAGGTGGTTGTTATTAACACTTTTTAGTTTTGATGTGCTTCTTTATACTAATGTTTCTTCTTCTTGATATTTTTATTATTGTGATATTTTATTTTGGTTTTAATGAATTTAGTTGTTGTTGTATACTGTTTTGATGGTTAGGGGATACGCGCAGATTGTTTCGGGTTAGGGGGTGCTCTGCTCTTTTTCATATGAAAGGAATATATTATAATTTGTTGAAATAATTTCCGGAGAGGAAGTATTATATGTGGTAAAGAGGTTTAGCATTTTAGTAGAATACTATATGTAGTTAGAATATGTAGTTAGAATACTACACCAAATATTGTAGTAGTAGAATACTGTGTACATAGTTGAGACAGTAGAATACTAAATGTTGAAATAACTGTTAGGTGTAGATGTCTGGATAGTAAATAAAATTTCAGTTTGTCATAAAATGAAAAATTGTTCGTTATTTAAACAATGTTCATGAAGTTAAACACTTTGTTCACAACTCATATGTTAAGACGTAGTATATAGATGTGGTTTTGAATTCTGTAATATGTTGTATTCTGTAATATACTAAAAGTTATAAATAAATGAAATAAGTGTTATCGGATAAAAATGGGGTAAAAGTGTTATGTTGATCTATCTTAGTGTTATCTTCTTTCTACGAAGATTGTATCGATGAGTTTGCTCTTTCTCCGGATGGCGTAATTCTGATTCTCTTTTGGTATTTATTTTAGGTTGTTTTAGCGTTGGAACATTTTCTGTTAGGAGATAGTTTTGGAGTTCTAATTTTATATGTTTTTCTTTATGGTAGTATGGTACAATGTGATTTCTGTGTATTGTTATTTGTTCTTTATTGTTATCTTTTAATATGTATGTTGTTTCTGTCGGTTTATTGATTATTATGTATGGTCCTGTTTTTAGTGGTAGCAATTTTTTGGAGACTCCATCAACTTGTTGTTGATTTGTTACTAATACGAAAGTGTTTTTCTAAAGTGGTTTTGCTGTCCTGAATCTGAGATTCATTTCATCCGTTAACTTTTTTCTGTTTTGTAGAATTTTGGTTATCGTTTTATATGTTTCATTGTAGTGTTTTTCTTTGTCAAGGAACCATTTGGCAAATGTTCCTTTCTGAAGTTTTGCAATTTTCGGGTGACTAAATTGTTTTTCTAAATGGGTGTGTGTTGGTTGTGTGTTACATGCACTTGTTTCAATTGGGTTGCAGTTTCACATCTCATCTGTTGTTGTTCCAAGTTTTATCTTTGTTGGCTTTCGTGGTTTTTGGTTAATAACAACTTCATATGGTGACATACCTAATCTTATTCTATTTGTTCCTTCCACTAGACCATTGGTCCAGGGTGCATAGGTTGTTTTGGGCTTGAATTTGATTTCAAAATAGTTGAAAAGTTGCGTTAGTTCTGTGTTAATGTATTCTGATCCGTTATCAGATCTAATTTCTTCGTGTAATCCGAATTTCATGAACCAGTGTTCGAAAAATGCTGTGAATGCGTAATGTGCATTATTTTTTGGTGCACACATTATCGTTACGTAATGTGAAAATGCATCAACTAACACGAAGATATAGTTATTTCCTTCAGAAGTTGGATGAATTGGTCCCTTTGTGTCAATCATTATCATTTCGTTGAAATACGTTTTTGTTGTCGCTAATAGCCCTTGTTTACTTTTTGTTCTCGTGTCGGCAAACATTTTGTTTGTTTGGCATTGTATACAATCAGCTATTAATATTTTTAGCCAAGTATTGAGGTTTGGAAAATAGTATTTGTCCATTATATTACGTTTTGTTTTTCAAGGCCTGTGTGACCTACAAGGTCAATGCAATGGTTCTCATAGAATGTACAGAGTAATAATGTCAATGGTAAACAGATTCTTTGTATCAACTTTTTGTTTATGTTTATGATTATTTTGAGTATTCTAGATCGTTCATCAACTACTATTGATTTAAACTTTCTAAAGTAAGCGAATAGTCCTTTTCCTTTGTTTCCACGTATTTCCATTGTTACTGAGTGTAGTTTATTGTTATGTTTTTTTTCACATTTTTACTTTGTGAAGTACGGGATCTAATATTTGTGTTTCTCTGATTAATTCTTCAGTTACTTTTGTTTTTTCGTCATAGAAGATATCTGATGTTTTCGTGTTTTCGTAATTTGATTGTTGTTTTGTTTTTATGTTTATGTTATTGATCAGTCTTAGGTAGTCATCATCGTGATGTGTTGTATAAGGTCCTTTTTGGTTTTTCTCAATAATGAGATCGTCTGTTTGTACTATTGGAGATTGCCAGTTTTTTATATTTGGTCTATATTTTGGTATTAATGTGGTTTTTGATTCGATATTATATTTTTGGAATGAAATTGGATGATATTCGTTTTTAGCAATGCTTATCTCGAAATACTTGCTATGTATGTTTGCTAATACTAGGTAGTGTGTTTTTTCTGGCGTTTCGTCGTTTGTATTGTTACATATGCTGTATTTGCATTCTAGGTTATTTGCAAGAGGTGTTTTCGCGAAGAAAAACTTTGTGTTTTCTGGTATTTCCACTGTTATATCACTTGTTTTAGTAAAATGTTCTTCGTCAATTGTTCTACTCAGAAGATCCGGGAGAACTAGGTTTTTCCCCTCTGTCCAAATAATGTGTTTATTTGGAATTTTCATTAGGATGAGTTGAAATCTGTAGACTCTATGGTTAGGTTTGTTTTTCTGAGTGAAGAGGTAAATGATCGGTTTGTGATCAGTAAATAGTACAATTGGATGGTTTGAGCCTGTTAGCAAGAATTCATATTCAGTTAGAGCAAATATTATTGCTGAACATTCTCGAATTAGTGTGGATAGTCACTTTTCTATAGGTGTGAAGAGTCTTGAATTCGCTGAGACTGATCTCATTTCTTCTCAGTTGGGTGTTGTTGTAGTAATGCTGCTCCTATGCCTGTGTTCGAAACATCTGTTACTATGTAGAATGGTCTCGGAGTATCTGGCATTGTTAACTCTGAATTGTGTGTTATTGTTCTTTTCATTTGTTCAAAAATTGTTTGATGTTCTTTTGTCCATTTGAAATCACTTTCTTTGTGTAGAAGGTTATATAATGGTTGTAATATTGGTTGCATGCCGTAGACATATTTTGCAAAGAAGTATTTTGTTCCGAGGTATCTTTGTAGTGCTTTCATACTTGTTGGTGGTTCCAGTTTTTGGAAACCATCAATTCTTGAAGTTAGTGGTTTTACTTTCTTGTCTTCTAAAATGTGTTCTAGAAATTTGACTTTTTTCAGCATAAAATATGTTCTATCAGGTGCTGCTTCAAGGTTTTCTTTCAATAGTATTTTGTGTTATTCTCAGTGTTTCACACATCTGTTCGTACGAGTTGTTTTGGATAAAAATGTCATCAACATAGTTGATTACTGTTTCTTTTCTGATTAAGGGGTAAAGAAAATGTGTTAGTATTGATGCAAAAGCTGCGCGTCCTATTGATATTCCATAAAATAATCGTTTAAAGCAATTGCCAATTGTGAAATGAGTGTATCTCATTGATTGTTCATCTAGTGGTATCTGATTGTACGCACTATTGAGATCAGCTGTTGTAAATATTGTTCCATTTATTCGTGTTAGAGCCACGTCAACAGGTTCAGTGGGCCAATTGCATTTGGATTCATCTATCATGCTATTCAAGTATCGAGCGTCCAATACGATCTGTAAGGATTCTCCTTTTCGCAATATTATTAAGGTGTTTGTAAATGTATTTCCCGTTGATAGTTTTTCTTTATTGACAGGTGCAATTATGTCGTATTTTTTTAATACATCGAGTAGTTTTTGAATTCGTTCTCGAAGGTGTATTGGTACTTTACTGATTCTTTGTTTTTTAAAGATTGCATCTTTTTTCATTGGTAGGTTCAGTCTTACTTAAGTTTTTCCGACGTCAAATTTTGTTGTTGCGTAAACTTGTTTGTATTCTTATATGATTGATACTACTTTTTCAAATTCTTCTTGTGTTAAGTATGAGTATTGGAAATCAAGCATTTGAATGAATTCTTTCTCTGTCTCCGCTTATTTGATAACATTGAATTTGCATTTGAAATTAGGTTTTCTTTCAAATGTTGCGACTTGTTCAATTGTTTCATTTTCTTGTATATTTAATACTTCATTGATATCGTTTTCATTTTCGTATGTATAATGCGTATGTAAATGGTATAATGCTGCAAATAAGTCTATTGAGTTTGTTTGGTACATTTCTTCGTTGTGTTCTCTAAAAGTGATGTTTTGATATGTAAATCCGAGTAATGCAGTGCTGATTGTTGTTTTATGTTGATTTTTGTTGATTAAGAATATATCGATAAAGTGTTCTTTTTCTAGTGATAGATCTTTTATATCTGTGAGTGATAAGTTTTGGTATTTGTTTATCGGTTCAAAAAAGTAGAATGATCTACTAATTGTTTTTCCACTTGATGTTTCCATTTCTTTGAAAATTGGTATTGGAAAGGTAATGCATTTATGCTGGTTTTTCTCAAAGTATACTGTTTCTCTATTGAAGATTGGATATAATCTAGAATAGTAGGGGTATCCCTTTGTTCTGTTCGTAAAGAAAGTAATATCATTATCTATGAATGTGTTAATATTTATGGTTAGTTTATTTGTCTTCACATTAATGGTTTCTATATATTCTTTGAAGAACGGGGTTCCGAGAATGTTATGGTTGCATTGCGTTATATAGAAATAGATATTAAAGTTTTGTTGGAGTTTTTTTCTGCTGTTTGACGTTTGTTCTGGTGTTAAATAAAGAGTTACTGTCCCGAATTTTTCTATGGGTGTATTGTTTGCTGCTGTAAGTGTTTTGTTAGCTTTTTCGAGTTGTATTTCTGGGCTGTTATATTTAATTTCGTTCCATGTTTCTTCGTTCAAGAGGTTTAATGTTGCTCCAGAGTCTAATATGAATTTTATTTCGGGTATTGGTTTCTGTTTTGTAAAATTTTGTTCTAGTCTATTATATTGGTACATCGGTAATATCCAGATAGGGTTACTTTCTAGTGTATTTATTACGGTATTGCATGTATCTTCGTTTGCGATGTAAAATTTATCTAATATTTCTTGGTCTTCATTAGATGAGTCTGATATGTACTCGTTCTCATCTATTCCAGGTGGATCATCGTTTTGTGTTTGTCCTTCTATGTTGTTTGTTCTGTTTTTATTGTAGCTATTGTAACTATTTTCGTCTTTACTGCGATCTCTTGATTGATATCTATTGCTTTGTTCTCTATTTGATGAACTTGTTCTGTTGTCTCTGTTATTGTTAGAATAATGTCTATTGTTACTATTTGATTGGTGTCTATATGTATCACTTCTGTTTGAGTCTCTGCTATAGTATCTTTGTTTGTTATACTTATTGTTGTTGTAATTATTTTTATTTTTTCTGTTGTATGGTGAATTTTGTCTTGAAAAGCTACGGTTCGAATATCTCGAGTTTGATCTACTATTGTTGTATCTGTTATAATTACTGTTCCTATTGTAGCTGTTAGTTCTACTTCTATTATAATTTTTTCTATTAAAGCTGCCACTTCTATCATTGTTATTTCTGTGAGAATTCCTGTAATCTTGTTGATTTCTGTTTTTTTTCGTATTTTTATTAGTGGAATTATTGTAGTATCCATTTCGTGATTGAGATCTATATGGTGTTCTGCTTCGTGAATTGTTGTAAGTTGGTGATGTTGATGGTAATTGTCGTCCATTAACATTGTTTGAGTCAATTTTTCTATTTGGTAGGTTCTGGTTATTTCTCATGTGTCCATAAAATGATTTTTCTTTTGGTCGTGTAATGCTTTCTCGTCGTGGTCTTTTAAAGCATCTGCCTTTTGTGTGTCCGTGCGAACTGCAATAGCAGCAAAATAGTGCAAACTTCTGTCTTCCCGTAAAGTTTTTTCTCTCATTTGTATTGTTAATTCCGTTAAGAACGTTACAAATTGTTCCTTCAAATTGTTCCAGATCATTTTGGTTTAGATCGCTAATATTATTACAAGCTGCGTTCATTTTTTAAGATCATCGTTGATATTTGACGTAGTTTTATTGACTTCATTTAATCTTTTATTATTATTTGTTATTGTTCTTGTTAAGTCCATTTGGTCAATTTTGTCGACTAGTATTTTGAATGGCATTTCTGTTTCTCTTGGCCTTTGTTTATGGTTTGCATGTTTCTTCGAAGCTGATGTTTTTAATTCGTTGTCCAGGCATCTGACGAACGTTTGGTTCATTACACTATTTCTATAGTCCTCTGTATAGAGTGATTATGCTGTTTTTACTAACGTTTCAATTCGTAATGCGAATGATCGTAGGAATGCATTCAAGTGGTATTCTACTTCACCAAGTGAAACCAAACTAGATTGGGAAACATTTTGTATAGAGTTTTCGGATATGTTCAATTCTGAAAAATCAAAACAATAAGCAAAAATAGTATTACAACAATTACAAAAACACACAAATCAATCACTACGATCACTAGCGTTAAGAATTGAAAAACTAGTAAAAACAGCATATTCAGTATATGCTGAAGGTTATCGAAACAGTGTAATGAATCAAACATTCATAAGATGTTTAGATAATGAATTAAAAACTGCAGCATTGAAAAAACACGCAAAACATAAACAAACACCAAGAGAACCAGAAATGCCTTTCAAGACATTAGTTGATAAAATTGATCAAATGGATTTAACAAGAACAATAACCAATAATCATAAAAGACTGTACGAAGTCAATGAAAGCACAAAAAATATTAACGAAGAATGACTGCAAACGAAAGCAGCATGTTAATAGCCTTAATCAGAATGACTTAGAACAAGTCCAAGCTATAATCTGCAATGTACTAAACGGCATAAATAACACTTACGATAGAAAAAAAATCAAAGGAAGAGCAAAATTGGCATTGTTTTGCAGCTACTGTAGCTCCCATGGACTCACAAAGGGAAGATATTTCATAAAACCCAGAAAATAAAGTAAAACCAGACAGAAAGAACGATCTTTTTATGGACATATGAGGAATAACCAAATTTTACCAATTAGACAAATTGACTCAAACAACGTAAACGGACGACAATTACCATCTACATCACCAGTCTATAACCATTCAAGAAGCCGAACTCCATATAGACCACAGTCACGAAATAGATATTTCAAAAGATCCAACAGCAGAGATAACAGAAACTATCAGGGATCTAGAAACTACAACAGAAGTAAAAACGATAGAAGCATCAGCTACAATAGAAAGAAGTATAACCGAAGCAGAAATATCAGCTATAGCAGAAATAATAGCTATAACAGGAATAATAATAATAATAATAATAATAATAATAATAATAATAATAATAATAATAATAATAATAATAATAATAATAATAATAATAATAATAATAATAATAATAATAGTAATAATAATAATAATAATAATAATAATAATAATAATAATAATAATAATAATAATAATAATAATAATAATAATAATAATAATAATAATAATAATAATAATAATAATAATAATAATAATAATAATAATAATAATAATAATAATAATAATAATAATAATAATAATAATAATAATAATAATAATAATAATAATAATAATAATAATAATAATAATAATAATAATAATTATTATTATTATTATTATAATTATTATTATTATTATTATTATTATTATTATTATTATTATTATTATTATTATTATTATTATTATTATTATTATTGTTATTATTATTATTATTATTATTATTATTATTATTATTATTATTACTATTATTATTATTATTATTATTATTATTATTATTATTATTATTATTATTGTTATTATTATTATTATTATTATTATTATTATTATTATTATTATTATTATTATTATTATTATTATTACTATTATTATTATTATTATTATTATTATTATTATTATTATTATTCCTGTTATAGCTATTATTTCTGCTATAGCTGATATTTCTGCTTCGGTTATACTTGTTTCTATTGTAGCTGATGCTTCTATCGTTTTTACTTCTGTTGTAGTTTCTAGATCCCTGATAGTTTCTGTTATCTCTGCTGTTGGATCTTTTGAAATATCTATTTCGTGACTGTGGTCCATATGGAGTTCGGCTTCTTGAATGGTTATAGACTGGTGATGTAGATGGTAATTGTCGTCCGTTTACGTTGTTTGAGTCAATTTGTCTAATTGGTAAAATTTGGTTATTCCTCATATGTCCATAAAAAGATCGTTCTTTCTGTCTGGTTTTACTTTTTTTCTGGGTTTTATGAAATATCTTCCCTTTGTGTGTCCATGGGAGCTACAGTAGCTGCAAAACAATGCCAATTTTGCTCTTCCTTTGATTTTTTTTCTATCGTAAGTGTTATTTATGCCGTTTAGTACATTGCAGATTGTAGCTTGGACTTGTTCTAAGTCATTCTGATTAAGGCTATTAACATGCTGCTTTCATTTGCAGTCATTCTTCGTTAATATTTTTTGTGCTTTCATTGACTTCGTACAGTCTTTTGTGATTATTGGTTATTGTTCTTGTTAAATCCATTTGATCAATTTTATCAACTAATGTCTTGAAAGGCATTTCTGGTTCTCTTGGTGTTTGTTTATGTTTTGCGTGTTTTTTCAATGCTGCAGTTTTTAATTCATTATCTAAACATCTTATGAATGTTTGATTCATTACACTGTTTCGATAACCTTCAGCATATAGTGAATATGCTGTTTTTACTAGTTTTTCAATTCTTAACGCTAGTGATCGTAGTGATTGATTTGTGTGTTTTTGTAATTGTTGTAATACTATTTTTGCTTATTGTTTTGATTTTTCAGCATTGAACATATCCGAAAACTCTATACAAAATGTTTCCCAATCTAGTTTGGTTTCACTTGGTGAAGTAGAATACCACTTCTGGGCAGGTCCTTGTAGTGTATGTACGGTAAAAGCTGCTCTTTTGACTTTCCATTGATGGTTTCCTGGTTTATTTACTGGTTCTATGCCGCTACTAAATATCATTGCTGCGACAATACTGCTTAGGTACTCTTCAACGGTGTACGCTGGATCTGTACCGTCAAATGGTCTTTTTGTTGTTGGTACTGATCCACTACTAATACTCTGTTCTAATTGTGGTTCTCCGTTTATATTCATTGATGTCAGTTGTTCATAGAATGGTAGGGGTGGTTCTGTGACCGTGGTTTCTCTTTCTTCTTTGGTTGTTGAAGTAGTTGTTCGTGTTTGTGTATCCTGTTGTCTATTGTTTGGGATATGATTTATTTCAGTGTTTCTGTTTTCTGTTCTAATATTATTTTGTCTACTAATTTCTTCTAATATTTTGTTGAGTCGATCAAACATTACTCCGAAAAATTCTTCTTGTTTCCGTTCTATATTTTCATTCATTTGTACAAACTTGTATTCTAGGTTATCTACTAATTTGTTTGTATGACTTGTCACTTTAGTTGTTATTTCATCTCTTAAGTAATTATACTCCTGAGCGTTTGGTTTATAATTGGATTGATAGTTGTGATTCAGATTTGGTTGCTCTCTATTGTTAAGTAATGTGTTATTAGTAGGTTGTTGGTCACTGTAATAATTTTTTATCTGATCTTGTTCTTTTTTTCTTGTTCGTTGATTAACTGATGATGGTAGCCATTTGTTTAGTTGTAATTTGTCATCTTCGGCATCTGAGAAGTATGTTCCGTCATTTATTGCATTATTTTGGAATCCAAAGAGGGTTGATGTTAACGGTTTATCAGGTTTTTTGGTGGACTTTTGTTTTGTTTGTAAACTAGTATTAGTTTGAACGTCTTTCGGTGTAGACTTTGATTTCATACTTTTCGAGTGATTAAAATCTGATGAAACAAGTTTGTCCATGATCATTGAGTATTATGTCACTATCTAGCCTCATTATTTAGTTTAAGCTATCTGAGCTAACTTTTCCAATGCTTTCAAAGTCTGGTGAATAGTATTCAGGGTCCCAAAGCTTTTTTAATTCTTGTTTTAAACTTTTTGTTTCTTCTTTATATGTTTGTCCGAATTCTACTCTTTTTTCGTCTATATGTTCTATGTTATCTAGCCAGAAGGCAAAGGTAAATTCCGATACTATCCTAACAAAATCGTTTACTGTTGACTTAAATTCTGTTTTTATTTCTGAGATTCTTGTTAACCAATTGTTAAATTGTGTAATGTCGTTACGTAATTTATTGTTTACTGATTTTGTCTGTTTTGGTTTTCCAGATATATGCTTTGTCGATAGGTATTCCGCGGTGTTTTTATTGATTAACACATAAATGTCACCACATACGTCACCATTTCAGAAAACGGACGTTATGAAACGGACGTCATCATCCTCATTAAAGAAACTAATCAAAATCCTATACCATCATAAGCAGAATTTGAGATGAGTACAAAAGACCTCATTAATACAAAATGCAAAGAGACTTGACATTGTCTTCTTCACGTCATTAGTAAACTTAACCATCCGCAGTACACTGTAATAGAATAACTTCAATTACCATAGTCAATACTGTAAGCTGGTAATTACTATAACAGATCTGACGTGATATATCTAAAATATTCAATTAGCAGTTCAAGCTACCACTTTGATTGCACAAATCTATTTGAAAATACCAAGACTCTAATTAGTACGAATTAACATTTACACCAAATAACTTGGTACCTCATTAACATTTACACCAAATGACTTGGAAACAAGGAAAGTTGGTGTCAACAAACCAACTACTAAGTTGACTCAACTTGAAATGATAGTTCAAAAGCCAACCGGCTTTAACACTAATTATTACCAACGTCATACCAAGAATGACACCAACCGGCTTTTTAACACTAATTATTACCAACGTCATACCAAGAATGACAGCAGTACGTCATCATACCAATAATGATACCTAGGTATACCAAACGAGCATACCAATTACAGAGAATGTAACAACAACCCAATTACCACCAAAAAATTCTGCATTTGAAAAGACAACTAATACCAGAAAGAAAAAAAAGATCAATAATGATCCAAAAAATTTGCAAAATTGGTCACAACCAATCAGAAGACTAGAAAATTCGGAAGGTATCGTAAATACTGCAAACCCTCGAATATTGGAGAGAGAACCAAAACTTAACTAGAAATCACAATTCTGAATCTGTCGCTTGCAATTCAATAACTTGTAAAATCAACAAAATATTGTAAAAATTCTGACGTTGCTCAACAAAACTAAAAAAATAAAAACTTCTTTATTTCTCACTCTAAACAGAAAACATAATTTCAATCTAGCTCTCAGTTCTCAGTTCTAGTATTCACAGTAAAACAATACTCTGGAATGTTTTGAATGAAATCAATTTTATAATTCTCCTTTCTATCTGACAACATCTGATAATCTCAGATCTAATTTGAAATAAAATAATCCAGATAAAATCTTTCTCATACAAAAACTTTGTTGAGAAAAAAATTTCAATGTTGCTGACACACATTCGTGTCATTTTATCAACCTGAAAAGAAAACAACTCAACACAAAATTACCAGCAACATCAGGTAAACTGAATTATTTCAATTTTTTCTGTAATTTATTGGATCATCACTATAGCCAACACTGCAATGAAAAGCTACCTATGCTATCTGTTAGAGAGTTTATGAAATCGCTAAATAAGAACCAATTTGTTTTAAAGATAATAGTTCAAACGGAAATTTTCAAAAACCAAGAGTACCCACATACATGTCATATACAATTTGACGACGATTGTCGACAACTAACGGATTGTAAAATATCAGCAAAAGGTTATTTATTCATTATTGACGGAACAACTAATTCTGGACAAGAAGTAAGACTTTTTTGGGGAGAACAACATTTTGAATTGTTAAAAAACACAGAACCATGCGAAACAACAATTAGGGAATTCGAAAAATTGAAAAAACAAATAAATGATGAAAAGTGTATCAATATAAACTATCTACACACAGTTTATATCGTAGTCGCTAAAAAGACGACAATAGAACTATCAGAACATAGTACAGAAAACCATTTCGGAGAAAAATCGGAATATTGAATGGTTCCAGTTATAATAATAATAGTTTATAATTATAGAGAAACAAAATATCAAGTTTTCAGACTTTTTTTCTGACAAGAAAAGTATAATAAGTGCAGCACAGTTAAGTGTCAGTTACACAAGTAAATAACTGTCACGTTTCAGTGAAGCATTTTAGACTACTCTTTTCAGTCGTACAATCATTTTGGTGCAATTATAGTAATACATCTTTATATCCACC